>NW_017177456.1:0-805 GCF_001652005.2 Ceratina calcarata
GCGTGGATATATCGAAGAAAAAAAAAAGTAGAATCGATATATTCGCGCGGCATCAATCCCGCGGTCTCTCTTTTTTCCGAACGAGAATCTCTAACCGAATTTCGTTTCGAGAATGGAAAAAAAAAAAAAAGAAAAACGGCCACGGCGCGCAACACGTTGTTGCTTATTTCTGGAAAAAAAAATATAGCCTCTGTTTTTCAACCGGACAATGCGACACGCTCGAAAAAAAGAAAAACCAATTGCTGCGGACATCGATCGATTAATTAAAAACGCCGGGTGGACGCGTCAGAATTGAAATCGAGAAAAGTTTTAGAAACGAAATGAAAGGCGGACAGAAATGATCGGGCGAAATATAAAAAACGATTGAAATAAAATTGTACATTGGAAACGCGATCGCCTAATTCGAGGATCGATTTTTAAATGGCGGACAGGGATTGTCGTAACGTCGAAACTTTAACAGTTCGTTGAATTAGAGAGATTACGCTGATCCGACGCGTCAAAATTCGAGTAATCCAGACATTTCGAACAATCCACCGAAACAGATTAGCCACGGGGAAGTGGGGGATAAGAGCGAAGCTCCTCAGACGACGCGACATCGGGATTATACAGGCATTATAGTCGATCTCCACGTATTTCCCTGCGAGTTATTACCGCGTAGACCAACTAGTTCCCGTGTTTAAACGTTAACTCGCACAGATTATTATTATTATTAAGTACAAAATACGAAAGTGGACGCACGCCATCTTATTAGATTTGTTAGAATTGTTGGAAAACTGATGAGATCTCTCATCGAGCAGTCGACGTT
>NW_017177457.1:0-805 GCF_001652005.2 Ceratina calcarata
TGGGCAATATAGGTATATACTAAGTTTCAGTCTTTCTAGTGTTAAATTAATATTTTGAAAATGTTTTATTTTGCATAAAATATGTACTCAATTTACTCAATTCTCCTTGGTTCTTCATTTCTGTTTCTCGCATAAATATCCGGTGTCTGACTCGTTAGATGAAACATTCGTCTAAACGTTTCACGTAGTTTACGTAAAATTATATAACAAAATTGTCGAACGACGAGACTTCGTCGAGTATCGAAGTTATCGCAAGTGGTTTCACTTATTCGGGAAACGCGCGAGTTGAATTATCGATCGGAGCCCCGACTATTGCGGTGGTCATGGCTTATTTGCACACACGCGTCGCTCGCACAATGGCGTACGTGTACCCAGCGTGAATTCAATATTTCATTGCAACCGAGCGTTCATGTATCGTCACGCGAATCTTTGAAACACGTTTGCCACCACGCTGGCAGAACGCAGTTACGTTCGAACTGTTAATACGCTCTCCTGTTAATTGCAACATCCTTGGCTCGGCGATGCTATCTTGTACCGTGTTACTGATTATAAGTTATCCTTGATGAGGCAGACAATGTTGCGTTTCTCATTTTCATTATACGTGGATTCGTGCAAAAATAATTAAAAAAAAATCATGTTTTATCGAGGAATCTCCAGTTCGTCAGAATTTTAAGATGTTAGCAGATTCGAAGGGGTTTACCTTGAATTACGATCTTCGACATGTTTGAAATTTAATTTCTCCGATTCTGCTAGATAAAAATTGATGAAAAAATTCAGAGATCAACTACTATATCAATAGTGTACG
>NW_017177458.1:0-805 GCF_001652005.2 Ceratina calcarata
TCACTTCTTTTTAAACATACCAATGTGTACATTGGTGGGACGCACTTAAGTGCTGAGTTTCAAGTGCGAGAAGCGACTATAAATTCGAGCCTTAGACCCACCGACCAGTGTGCGGATAATTTTTCCCACACGGCTCGCTTCCCCTCTTTTTCGCCCGTATTTCGATCCCCACTACTATTCCCCTCATGCGTGCACATGCGCGTTCGCGAAGCTCTCCGCAGCGCTATGGTCCCCNCCGACTTCCCGCTCCCGCGGATGCACACGGACATTCGTCAACGTCGTAGCTCGTCCGCTCGGAACCTCCCCGTTGAGAGGCATCCCTGCGAGAGACTTGCTCCGCTCGATTCGAGATGACCGCGCTCATATTGTATATATATCATAGCATAATTCGTCTAGCATAATATAGAGCATAAGTATAGTTAAGCCACGTAAACCGATAATCCGTATGCGTCAATCATCTTATATGTTTAGTGTAAGCGTATAACGTCATACGTATACCGCGGCGACCAGTTAGCCCGTAACACGCGACTATTCTTTCCGCAGCTCAAGACGAGCGACCGACGCCGCGTCGGAGACAGCGCCCCCGAATCCATGTACGTAGTCTATAAGTTTTTATTGAATAAATTACTTTTTACCAGATATCCGTCTACCCGTTTATTTCTATTACCTTCCGTTAGAATTAAGTAGCGATAGGACCGCCTAACCATTCGGTGGCGCACCTAACTCACCGACCCGGGTTACTCGCGTCATATCTTATTAACGATAAGCACATTATATCCTTATTGTAGAATAACACGCCATTTTT
>NW_017177459.1:0-804 GCF_001652005.2 Ceratina calcarata
TATCGTTCTAATGTCATTACACGAAAGTAGCTGATACTTGGTACGTAGATGGTAATGTGCTTCACGTGCAGCGGTTTGTACATACTAGTGTGGAACATCAAGAATAAGAATGTACGCGAATACCGATATGAAGTTGTGAATGAAGCGGATCAATTAGTGTTACGAGCCGGTCTCGCCTGGTAATGGTTTAATGCGAGACCGGCGTTGTGTACGGCATGTAAAAGTGAGAGAGAGAGAGAGAGAGAAAGAGAGAGAGACCAGGTGACGAACAGTTCGTCGAACTCGACAGCAACAGCTGATCGCTCGCGTCGCTCTCCCACTTTTCTCCTTTTTCTTGCCTAGGTGCTCGCGCCGCCGTTTGGCAAGGCGATGAGTCACAACGTGTCTAGTGCGCGTCTTGACAACGTTAATCTATGCAATTTTTCGCAGATCTGTTGCGACAGTGCGAGGCTGAGACCTATTTGGAAGCTCAAGCTCCCGAACGTGAATTCTTCATCAACGCATTGCGGACTTTGCACAATTTACCATCTTGTCTGGCTAGACCCTTTAATTTAGTTATAATATTGACATAAAAGTGAATAAAATTAACAATTGTATGAGACATAAAAAGAATTCATTTTCTCATGCGGTCTTGTGTGATCAGAAGATAACACATGTTTTTCCGCAAGAGCAAGAGCGACTGATGTTTCGCCTTCTCTTTCTACTGAGCCGAAGTTGAGCCGAAGTTAAGCCGAACTCGGAGCACACGAATACGGTGCGATCGTGTGCGTAAGTGGAAGGGGTGATTCTCGTTGGCTCCCGTCC
>NW_017177460.1:0-506 GCF_001652005.2 Ceratina calcarata
ATTCTGATGGGATGTGCAGGTGGTAGAAATAGTCGAGAGGAGATGAAACGTTTTTGATTCATTTCGATATCTCATTTCGTTCTTGAGTTATGGGCTTTGAAAGTTTTTAAGTGGCTCGCGGAGTTTCCGAGTATTCCTTCCCCACTTCTGTTCCAAGAATCGAAGGGCCAATTTCCGGGAACTCCGTCTGGCGCCGTCTGGCACCGTCTGACAAGAGTGGGGAAGGCCTGAGAGTAGGGAAGTAGGTGACTGGGTCGAAGTGCGAGGAAGAGGTCCGAGCGGTGCGAGGAGGATAGAAGAAATACTACGCTCGCATTTAGACGATGATATCTTCGGAACGGGAAGTCGGATCAGGATGAATCAAACGGCATTTTAAACAGAAAGCTTCCCGCTATAAATTACTGTAGTTTATTATACAACTGTGGTTATTTGTTGCAAAATTATAAATAATTGAACTTGGCGATTCTTCGTCGTCGTTCTTGAAATCTGATACTTGAAGATGGTAC
>NW_017177460.1:1580-11967 GCF_001652005.2 Ceratina calcarata
AAGTTATCAACGAGTGCATAGTGAGATAATTTTAAAAAGTGACACATTCCAGGCATGCGGAGTTCCGTGTCCTAGTACGAGTTGTGCCTCCCTTAAATTCCACTCTATAGCGAAGTTAATTTAACTTCATCCGTCTCTCGTATCGATCAATTAATTTTGCTCGCGTTTTAGTATACCCGCGTCGCGAATAGTAGTTCCCCAACCAGATTTTGCTTGTGTACCGGGGGGAGAAAAGAGTAGGATCCTGTATCTTGGATGGCCTGCCTCGTAAGTCGAGGAGCTGTTTCTGTTCCATTCCCATGCGCAGTGCGTAAGCTCCGTGAGACGGATTGGTCGTGGTCAGAGCACTCTCCGCAGAGGTATGGTCATCCTTGTGCAGGATCCTGCTTGGCTCGAACTCTGGCTACTCAAGTAAAATTTGGCCTCTTTTGCTTAGTTTTGTTTCAAATTTTAATCAATTGTTAGAGTCAATAGTTAGAGTCAATAGTTAGAGTCAATAGTTAGAGTCAATAGTTAGAGTCAATAGTTCGTAATCGTATCAAATCTCCTCCCATATTAACTTCGTACTATAGAGTGGTAATTTACAAGGGGAGGCAGGAGAATGGCAGGAAGGATGGCAGGAAGGATGGCAGAAGAGATGGCAGAAAGGATGGCAGGCAGGCAGGCAGGAAGGAGGCAGGAAGGAAGGATGGCAGGAAGGATAGCAAGAAGGATAGCAAGAAGGAAGGAAGGGTGGCGGGCAGGAAGGAAAGTTGACGGGGAGAAAGGAAGGAAGGAAGGAAGGAAGGAAAGAAGGCATGAACGAGATCATCGTCATATATTTTCAAAAATTACAAGACACAGGAGAGAAGAGCGAAAAGAGAAGATCGAAAAGAGAAGAACGAAGATCGAAGATCGAAGAGAGAAGAGAGAAGAGCGATCCCCTTACAAACTAACGCAAGACGCATTTGCGTGCGGCGTGTATGCGTGTGCGGTGTGTGGGGCAGTGGGTATTGTCCACTGTCCCGGGTCTCGAACGTAGTCACCTCCACGCGGTGAGACCTGGGTTGGAAGCGTTTGCAAAGTCTTTGGAAACGCTACCAAGCGAAGAACTACGATTTATTTTAAGAATCTCTCTATCTCAAATTGTAAAATATTGTAAAGTATGTTGGTCTCTATCAATACAATGTGCTATGAATGTTACGACGAAATAAAGAAAATAACTCTATTGATTTTTGATTAATAAATTAATGAAAATGAATCTTTGCATTTTTATTTCACAATTCTTCCTTATTCCATTAATCCTACTTAGTAGCTGCTTGAAATTAATATTCGAGCCGGATTGCTATTGAAATCAATATCATCTCTTTAGAATCTAATTTATTGTAAAAGTGAATATTTCTGATTAATAAATTAATAGAAATGCATCTTAGAATTTCTATTTCGCTATCCTTGAATAAATATAATTCAAAGCAGCGATCATACATTACTTAGTTCAATGAAACTATCGAAGCGGAAAACGAAAACATAACATTGTCTAAATGAACATCTATTGAAATCAATTTCCCCTGTGTCTAATTTATTCTCTATCTCTAATTTATTGTAAAAATGAATAATTCTGATTAATAAATTAATGGAAATGAATATTGGTTTTTTTATTTCATGCCCCTTGACCAAATTACTAATCCCAGTTTCCAAAGTCCAATTTTAGGCAACATACATTAAATTATTCTATATAAATTAACTCTATTCAAGTTTCCTCAGATAATTTCTAACAAATTAGTTATTCTAAATTAATCATAATTAAAGATTTCTGAGCTCAGTAGAGAATTGAAAAAAGAAAGGTATTTGGAAATAAACTTGATGCAATTTAAAAATTAAATCGATATTATATTTACTTTTTATACAGGATTCGAATATTTTACAATATAAAAAATTACTATTTAACTGGTGGTAGTGCCGAAACCTATAGGTTCTACGTTGCTTTGCGGTAACATATTCAGCTGATCCAAAAGATTCTCCCGTTCACGGAGACAAGACCACGCTTTTTCTTGCTCCTTCTTTGTAAGTGGTACCTTCCTCTGTTTCGAAAGCATGAGCTTTTTATAATGCTCTATGACGTCGTTATCAGCGGTGCTGATTTTCCTCTTCAAAGCCTGCCGCTTGCTCTCCTCCTGTGCCAAATTCAACAGCCTCTTCAATTGCGTCACGTTGTGATTAGAAAGTGCATTGAGTTCCTGCTGGCAACGTTTTATCTCCATTAGAATTTCGTCGTCTTCTTGACTCTTCTTCTGGGCATCCGGTTCCAATATTCCTTGCTCCACCAGCTCCTTGTGCATTCTCAATTCCAGATTGATGGAATTTTGAATAGTGAGATCCCTCAGTACAGGTGGATCGCTGTCCCTGAACAGCTTGTTGTCTGTATTATTATTCGCGACATACACGTTCTCCTCTAATAAAGCAGAGACCAATCTCTGAGTCAGCGGTCCTGCTATACTGTGAGCCTTTTTATCGTTCTTCCCTACTAACAGAGACACGTCGGAGCGACTTTTCTTCTTGTCCCTAGTCGGATTAGCCGCGTCCTCTTCTTGCAGCAAGTCGTTGTGCGCCCACATCAAACTGTAATGACGACCCAACGGCGGGATCTTTCTGTAATCACTGATATCGCTGTGCGTGGTGATCAGTTCCTCCAGCAACTTGATATCGTCGGGCATAATGTCCGTGCAGTACGGATCCACGGATGCCCAGAATTTGTTAGGCGTGTCGTTCTTCGGTAAAAGTAATTTAGGCGATTCCGACTTGGAACCTTCGATCCTCGAGATCTCGTGCACGTTTGGAATGACCTGAGAGTTCGAACTGGCGACAGCTTTCTGTTTGAACAGCTTCGCGGGTAACGGGGACTGGGTCTTAGCATTCAACTCTTTAGGCTTGAACTTTTCTTCTTTGATCTTCTTGTCGAGAAGCGAGAGACCCTTTCCACTCTTAGATTTCTTGTCCCTGCGTTCCTCCGCAGAGGATAAATTTGCTATCTCCTCTTGAATCATGCGGTGTCGCACGACCACCGAAGAGAGGAGCATTTCTAATTCTAATTGTAAAGTATCGAGGTCCTCCATTCCTATACCTTCCTCTGCGCTACGTTGCAGGATACTGCTGTACCTTGGAAGAAGCCGACTGTTGTCTGCGATCTTTAATATTGGCAATGACAATGAAGTCTCTGTGCTCTCTGTACTGGTATCCGAGTTGAGTGCAGGAGGCTGTACTGTCTTCCCACTCTCTCGTACCTTCACCACAGCTTTCTTCGAGCTCTGTTTCCCCTTGCCAGACATGATCGCAAATTATATCTCTACACGAATGCCTTCAGAAATCTCAGTTCTCAGCTGTCGCTTTGTTAAAAGGCATTCGTGTCGGAAAAATACGTTCCTATTGCGGAATCATTCTTCCTCTTCTGTCTCGTTGAACAAATACTTGCATTCAACAGGCGATAAATGTACTCACAAATTGCAGGAAGGATCTAGTACACTTCCAGTCGAATCTCTTTAATTATTTGTCGTCAAACAAGCACTGTTTCGAAGTGTCGCGAGATCTTTTAGGTTAGGAAACATTCACGAGTTGCATGGACGGCGGACACTCGATCAGCTGGCGCGATTACACGCCAAATACATAGTCAATGTGATCCAATAGTTATTCATACGTGCGAGACGAGAGAGTAATGAATACGATTTGAAATAAACAGTGCACTTTGTTTCTTTGTGTTCGAATAACGTCGAACAAATAATGGACTAGTCGTCAGGAATGGGAATGGTCAAGAACAGCTGTTTAATAGCAGCACTATCGCTGCGAGCTGTTCCATTTCCATTGCGTGTAAAACTCACATGAGAAAGAAATGGAAAATCGTGTAGACCAGTTTGGTGCAAAGCTAATTTATCTTCTGCTATCAGAATTTAATTAATCAGTCGTGAATATCCAGTGATTTCTATTTCTTTTCATAGATGCCTCTGCACGTGGTTTATGCAGATGAATATTAAAATTCTTATTTACATTTATCACCTTTTTTATTGCACGCCCTTCTAATTGACCCAGTTAAGTAATCGTAGAAATTCTCATAATCTCTATGATTTATCTCCGAAATTCGTTTCGAATGAAGGACAATATCGTGATTATAGCTAGAACTGCTGATAAACTTTTGTTTACGCGCAATTTGCATGCGAAATCGACTTTGGTCTCGTAAATGAAATGATGAACAAGGTGGACGTTAGTGTTCAGATAGAAAAGTTTTATAATGGCCGAGAAAGGTGCGCATTTGACCGGGACTTCGTTAATTAAACCTTCTATTTTCGAAATCGTTGCTCAGGAATCGTTCGCATCCACTGTTGAGCCAGCTTTCAAAAAGCTTCTATCGGTAGGTTAAACACTTTGTAATTTGGTATTTCTAAAGGTGGAACAAGTGTTCTAACGACAGAATTTTATATCTAATATTTTTGCTATTTTGTCTATCGAAAATGTTGCAATCTTTTGTACGAATAACATAAAGGATTGCATTTATTGAATATCAGTAATTATGGAATTTCGGCAAACCGGATGTCCGTTCTACGAACTTAAATTCTATCGGTTATTTAGAAAACGATGAATTTTTTTATAGTTTATCGTATCGTTTAACATTGAAAGATACGGACACGTCCTTAGATGGACCGACGAGGGGTATTTAATTTTCAACGCGATCCTCCAACGATATTACTTCAACAAATATTGTAAGTAATTAATATCCCGAAGACCCGGAGACTCGTGTTAACTTACAGAAATCAATTGCAGCTGCTTCGTTCTCTGAAGCGTTCTACGGTTTGAAACGCGTAGTAGCAACAGACTCGAAAGTGAAACGCAATTTATCAAACGAACAGAAGAAACTGTCTTTAATATTAATAGTCTTATTTCCTTACGTAAGAAGTAAACTTTCTCAATTGAGTGAGAAATATAAACTAGAAGAATTAGATGGCTGCGCTCCGAAATCGGTAATACTCAACTTTCACACGACTGCTGTTCGGAACGTAATTCTTCAATTCCTCTTCCATTACAGACATGGCAGAGGCTGTACCGTAATTGTGTAACCACAGGGAATACTGTAATTTTCACAGTGTACGAATTTCTAGTATTATACAATTACATACTTTACGTCTCTGGGAAATCGGCGTACACTTCCCCTCTGCTACGTCTTTTGTCAATTACCCTAACTTACGCGGAACGTGTACCATTAATTAGCGTTTCTGATTTACTGAGGAAGATTAGAAACAATTCTTTCAACGTCGACGACAGCGTAGACATACTGCAAAGATTAGTGACCAGGTCCCTCGAGTTCGGAGCGTTCTTCCTTCAGTTCTTGTCTTGGTGGACTCAGGAACATCAGAATACGAATTTATTATCATTGCCCATTCCTCCGCCCCCGCAGGTAACGAGATAATCTTATGCCGACCTACAAATCTGTTGAATCATACTGTGTGCAAAATATTCGATTTTATTTGTAATAGATTCCAGAGATAGCGAAGCGATACAAAGGCATATGTCCAATCTGTTGTAAGGCACTCAGGGTACATACGGTACTCTCGGTATCTGGGTATGTGTGTTACAAGACTAACGCGTTTTACAAAAATAATCAACATTCCGCTTTTACAGTTACGCGTTCTGCTATCAATGCATCCTCCCCGTGATACACAGGGAGAGAAAGTGTCCGGTCACGAGCTATCCTGCCAAGGAAGACGATCTGATACGACTGTACCTAGACTAAAATTTAACATACACGTTCTACCTGTACAATAAAAAGCGTTTTACCTCGAACGACCCTCCGATTTCGTTTCACTCCTACCCTCGTTGCGAAACGAAACCGAAATTTAAATGGAAATTTCATGAATAACGAATGGAATAAAATTGTGAATACTTAACGTTCGTAAGATGATCCACAGGTACACGTTACGATCTAAATTATAAAGAAGACTAACAATTTTCGTCCGAGAATAAATTTCGAATCACAGATTTAGCGACGCTGGGAATTTTCAGTCATCGATTTCGAATGAACATCAAAACTTTCGGCAAAATAAAAAGACACCCACAACGTGAGAACGTTGTCGATAGGAACATTCCTTTTTCAAAGGCCACGATCAATGCACAAAAGTCTCCTAACGCTCTAGTCTAATCAAACTAACTATAATACGTTAATCCATGGCATAAAACTCGAACGCTTATATTTCTCTAAATAAAAATCGCTAGATATTATATACAAGTTCGCTATCTTAAAAGTACTCGTATAACCGTTGCAGTTTAACAGTCCTTAAAATAGTTTGTTCCTTTTACTTTGTTCAGAGGATGAAAAATATGAAAACTATTGTCTCTCGTGCCTCCCGTTACAATGAATGATCAACCAGTTCACTTTTCAGTTTGACTAGACTGCAGCTTCAACGCGGTTCTCTCTAATCATGCGATGCATCATTTTATAGGCACATTCGATCACGTTATTAATACACAGACTAACGACAGTAAAGTAAGCATGCGATACCACTACTTCCTTATAACTGTAATTCGACGCATGCTTTTTAACGTTTAAAAAAAATATAATGTTTCTTTTTCGAGTCACTAAATAAAAAATATATATATATATATGCTTACGTCTAAACGAATCATTAACATCGAGTAATTCTACTAGATTTTGATTACAATCGCGCGAAGATCGTACCGTAAAAAAAGAAAACAATTAGCACAACAGAACAGACGAAGATAGACAGGATGGGAAGAGATTTACTGCAGTTTAGGCATAATCTACTAACTGTTGTCGACGCCTTAATCGTTTAGCGTGCAAACCGTACTACTACAGATATATTCAAGAAAATAAAGCGTACGTTTCAGTATTCTAAAACGTATACGTACGTACGTGTCTCAAGTATGATATCGAAACGTCATACCTCATAGATCGAGGACTCGTCTGGTTAAATTGTCTCCCGAGGATCGGCTATAATTCCTCGAAAAACGCTACTCTGGCCTTGGTCGAGCCGGACTTCACTTTTTTTAAAGTACTGTACTTATTTTCACCGAGTCTCACTTGTTCCTCGTGCAACTGGTCCAACTCGCACTGTTTCTCCCCGACCTTCATTACCTCGATCTCGGTCCTCAGTTCCCTCAACTGTTCCTGCAAGTGTTTGCTCTTCTCCCAATAATCCACTCTCTCTTTCTCGATCTCTAACGAGAGCTGATCGACGTCGCCGTCTGCGATCAGATCGTACGAGGTCAGATCAGCCGGCAGAGGTTCCGCGTCCAACTGAAGCGTTTGCAGGTCGGCCTGCAAGTCGGAAGGCAGCACCTGCGTCGATGGGAACAGATTCGGCACGGGCTGAAGAACGGGAACATTAGAATGAATCGAGATTATCAAAGAATTCGATTAAAGGTACGTGAATGCTTACCGCTATAGTGGCAGTGTAAGTATTTCTACTGAGAAACTCGAGCAGCTTCTCTTTCGCCTCTTTTTCCGCGATTCGAGCACGCAGCAGTTCGTCCTTCAACTTCTCAGCTTCCGCGGCCCTTCGTTCCGACTCCTGGACCAGTCTCTCCGTCAATAATTCCGCTTCCCTAGTTTTCCGTTCGAGATGAACCTTCTCCTCTTCAGTTTTCATGTTATTTAATCGTATACGCGTGATTTCCTGCTCCGCCTCGGAAGCTTTCTGGCTCAGCAACATGGCTTCCTCCTCTGCTACGCGACTTTTCTCTGCCAGAAGATCCGCGGTCTCCTCAGACCTCCTCTGTGGTGATTCAACGTGTTCGTTATTTTTCTAATGGAAAAGAATCGGATCTTGTTGGTTAATGTTAGTTTCTTACGAGTGCTTCGTTTGCTAAACGGATTTCTTCTTGGTACTGCAAGAGTCGTTGCTCCATGGCTGCCTTCTCTCTTTCCGCAGCTTCTCTTAATTGTTTCTCCCTTGCCAGTTTATTTCTTTCGATTTGTCTCCTAATAGAACGAAATTATTACCGAGGATACTACCGATTATCAAATCGATCGGTGTTAGTTTGTTAGAGATGCATTTAGTGTTATCCAAACACATTTTCTTCTGGAGAAATTAAAATACTACTTACCCGACTAAGTATTCATTCGTTTCTTCTTCGGTTTCTATAAATTAATGTTACACGAACAGAAACAAAAAGGAGGAGCAGGGGACGAGACTTATTATAACACTTTTACATGCACACAGTTGAACGTTCACACGCGTATCAAAAACCCAAACTTGTACATCGTTTATTCCACACAGTTAATCAAGCGTGTATTAGGATCTTAGTAGAAAAAGAAAATCAGACGCGAGGTAGGTGACGAGAGAACGTACCTAGATTTCTCCTCTTTCGCCTGGGCTTTCATTTGCTGCACCTCCATAGAGTCTGGCTTGCGCCTCCTCATAAACAGATCGTGGTTGCCGATACACAGGTCCAAGATCTTAACAAATAACACGTGACCACCTCTGTCATTGTCATGTTCGTCGAACTTAAACGCTATCAAACCCTTCACCCAGCCGCCAACAACAGACTGTTTCTTTACCAGTTTGTTCATTCGGACTTTCTGCGAGAAGAACACGAAGTTCGGCGACGCTTTCTCCACCGGTTTTATAACGAACTTCTTGTCGTCGAAGCTGATGTGACGTATCTCGGACCAGGTGAACGTAGTCTTCGGCGCCAGCTTGTTCTCCTTCTCGTAGATGTTCAGACCCAGCGCGGTCACGCCTAGCCAAAGGTCAGTCTCTTTTTTGTTCTAACAATTATCATCGGCGTTCCTTAATCCCGATTGGCGACAGACCGAAAACCGGTGGTTAAATTGAAATGCTTACACTAATGGGGAAGTAATTCACGCCGTACATGTCAAGATCTTGAGCGATCTTCAAATATTCCATCTCGGCCTCGTCCCTGGACATGCCTCGGTGGTCGGCGTACCAAATTTTTATCCTCTCCTCCCACATCTCCGGCGTCATTTGATACTGATCGATGACTCTCTGCGGCAGTAGATCCTCGCTCGCGAGCATCCCCGGCCGATACGAGACCTCATCGTAATCCCCGTACTGAGAGATGTTCAAGTTTAGACAAACAATTATAGTAAATGTCTCAATTTCTATTCACTACCTTTATTTTCTATAATTTCATATGCAATCTTAAGCCAGTGAGTAGGAATTAGAACGATTACTATATGAACTAAAGTCGCAAGGTATTTACTTTCGCTTGAACTGCATAAGAAGCCAATAATACGGATGCTTCCGGTGGGCAATAAATGTCCATCGAAAGAATAGCCTGTTTCACTTGTAGAAAGAACAAGTGCTGAGTTACTTCTTGTACCAATTCTTCAGCTACGTCTTCCGGGTAAAACTTAGCCAGAAACATGAAAGGAGTCGTCGGTTGTTGGGAGATGCATTGATCTTGAACTACGGAATTTAATAATCGTTTTAGATATCATCATGAACGGCCCTAGCTAATGGATCACGCACCTTTCTTGTCTAGCTTGAGCCAGGATATGAATCCTTTCGCGTCCTCGTACTGAAGCCCGAAATACCATGTTTCTCTCAATCCTATCGTGCGACAAACTAAATCGAACAAATCCCTGCCAGTCGACCGCCACTGTGAACACCAAACTCAGAATAAATGTTCATCTGATATCTGACAGCAGGCGACGGAGGAGAAACTAACCTCCAAACTGAACTCCAATTCGGCGTCCAGAGTACAGACTTTCACAGGGAACGATTTTCCCGACTTTTTCCTTCGGAACGGCGGCATTTTATTCCTCATTATGTTCATTCGACATCACGAAATAGAACGGTGGTCAATGTTACGAGAAACGAAAAGAGCCTAACGACTGAGAGGACTCGGAGGATTACGACACCTGGCTAGCTGTTTACATTTTACGGTCAGAGTTCTAAGATCGGAACGATTTCAGATAATCTTACCTACGTGTTAATTGTATTAAAAAACATAACAGATTATGGATGAGTTCGGCAATACCCGCGAAAACGCATAATCTCAACAGAAGCCCTGACTCGAGTCACATTGCCTTTTCCTTCTCTGAAACTTTTTAGAGGGAAAGGCGACGACCGGGGCGAATTTAAAGCGTTTCGAGACTCTGTCCTTCCAACGGTTTCAATCAATTCGAGTAACTTCTTTCGACACTGACAATCTAACACCAATGGGACCCAGTGCTACCAGTTTGGATGTTTCTCATCCAAAATCTGGGCGAGAGATATCCAGAACGCGGGCCCTTTGCCAAAAATTTGGGTTTGGTAAAGTGATAACAGAAGTAGAACTCATTTTAACATTTTCAGAGTCTTTCTTCAACGACGTATCATTTTATTTAATTTTATAGAAATTGAAATTTGATATCTATTAGAAATTTCGATTCACGAAACTG
>NW_017177460.1:13495-16091 GCF_001652005.2 Ceratina calcarata
CCTCTATTTCATGTCGAATTCTTAGGATTTATCTTCATCATTAAAAAGGATCTCCCCCTTGAATTCTAATTAATCTTTAATTTTCGTAGTCCAGGAAAGGAAAGAAAAACTTGAATTTAAGGTAAACAAAATCCGTAGTCATTTAACAGAATTATAAGAACAGTTCCCTAATTCACTTTACTCTTAATTATTTTGTACCGATGGCATTAGAATTAGATTAAGTTCGAGAGGTGACAGCGGAATCTGTCCCGTACATCGCGTAGGACAGAAAAGGAACGGCGTTGCCGGTAACTGTGTTTGCACATCCGACGTGGCGTGTGAAACGATCGCAAAGGGACCGATGCAACAAGAGCCTGGGAGTGCCTTTTTAATGTCACGGAAGGAGTTACCTTTAAGTATCGCCGATGTCGAATCGCATGATTCGTTAGATTGGGGGAGAGTCCGACAATGGGAGAACGAGCGAATATGGCCATTGTCTTATTACATCATTTTTTTTCCTCAGCTATGCGACTTTTCCAGCTTAGGTGCGCCCGTCGAATAAAAACCATATTTATAGTTCTCTGCGATTTCCATCAGTTTCCAACAGTAACAGCCTCGAATTTTCGAGCACGAAAAATTCAATCGGTACGATTCAATTGCCTGTTCTCTGCCGCAACAGATTTCCCATAAGAGATGAAAACATTTCCCATAAGAAATTCCGTTTTTATTTCATAAGATCCTCCTCATTGTTACGAGATGACAATCTATTAATAACGACGAGTTACGTGGCATTATCAATTAGGGTGCATATTAATTGTGCGCGGCTAACGAAACACGACGTTCCTCTTCCGCCGTTTGAAATACAGTGAGAATCCAGTGGCGGCGAGCTCCACCGACCCGATTTCGCATAATTAAATAGTTATACGGTCCGCTGGGGGTTTCATTAATCTCGCGTAATTAACAAGACGTCTTACCGACGTCTGACTTATCTCCTTATCGAATCAGCCAGACCAGATCTCCACCGAGGATGAAACCCAGCCGGTCGATAGACCGTCGAGCATTCTCCACGATCATTTAATCGTCGAGCATTTTATTATTACAGTCGTCCACTTAGCATATAACTCAATCATATAAAATTTCTATGACGATCGATAAACGAGAGACTAGAAGAAAAAAAATTACAAGTGAATTTGTAATAGAGGGGGTGAAGACTATTCGATTGACCTTAGCCAGCCGCTCATCATTGCACGTACTGGTCGCTCGATTTGCATAAGACCGGAGTAGGTATCGAGCGAGCGAGGTCGAATCCCAAGCAACATGTGCTCCGTTCGACAGGACAGAGCCGAGGCTCTTGGTTTACGACTTACGACCGCGATCCCACTGACACACGTTCCCCCTCACGTATACGTATGCACGTGAAACCCGCCCTCCCTCTCTTGCTTGTAAATTTTATTCGCGTCCTACAAAGATCAAATTAGCCTCGGTTACATACACATGCACCGTGAAACCGTTTTACCTTTTCAAACGAAAGCCTGGACTACATATCTCTTCTTCGGCATCCTTGAACAGATGAGCATTCCAGTTAATTAAATCCTGCTCACCGTACCGATTACTACACCGCTCTGACAATTTTTTTTTTTTCAGAGATCACAGAAAGTAAAAGACGGATCAATAAAATTAAGATCATTGTATATTCCTATTGAGGTTTTATGTTAATAACGATATATACTTCTTAAGAGTATGTTGATCTTAACATATATCGTGACTTATTATTCTAAAGTGCAAGTTGTGACTCGATCCAGTTCATTACATCGACTGACTCGCATGTAGGGAGTTTTTGATGGGTAAATGTCTCAAAACCCATCTTTTTCTCTCTCGCTTAACCATAATGGCATTGATAACTAATGTATCTCTTGATATCCCTGGGTATTCTCACCAAATAGTTCTCTGGACATTTACACGTTCAACCGCGAGACTCCCATACTATGGGCAACGGTTAATATAACTCTGCATTGGCATATCTTTTTCTGTTGTATTTTTATAAGCCTCATATACGTCTACTATTGTACGATTATTGTAAGACTAAATAAAAACCACAATCTTTAAAAAAAAAAAAAACTGACTCGCATGTATTGGAACAACGCGGCACTACTCGCGCTATGCGATACTATACCCAACAATTATTAAATATGTGTAGTTTAAGAATGTATTGGCTATACAGTCAATCCTAAAAGTTTATGTACTTTAGAAAAGCGCATTTCCTATAATTAAAAAGAAATCAGACGTCGGAAGAATAATGCTAATAATAAATAGCTACGTGCTAACAAGTATAGAAGGAAATATTCAATTAATTATTGACGCTGGCGGAAAGATTTTTATACAGGAATTATAAGCCCTGGCGTCCTCAACAAGAAAGATTCTATGAATTTTTCTTCTAACTTCGATATGTAACAAGTTACATATGATTATTTGGCATTTTATTGATGTTGACAAAATCCGACCATCCCAGCGTCGAAACGGCGAACTTTTGGAAAAAATTTTCGTTTTTCCTCAATAACTCCTAAACTGTTGGACCTACGGGAAAATTGTATAGGACCTTTCTTGTAGAGGACGACGA
>NW_017177460.1:16281-16917 GCF_001652005.2 Ceratina calcarata
AGAATTAATATACGCGAGGTTTCGCAAGCCGATGAGAAACGCGCGTGTGTCAGTAAGTTATGGCATGCGTTAGGTCACATATCAAAGAGTATTCTCTAATAGCAGCGAGGATCAGATAAAAAATGGCACTATAATTACGCAATAAATCTACATAATTCTCGGTGATCGTTGAGAGGCACTGCATTAGAATAATACGCAGCAGACGTGGTAGCGAGGATTATCTCTCCTGGATATTAGAGACCTCATTAAGAACTGTTCGTTCTGAGGTTTGAGCTCATTAAACCCGATTCTCGATATGATTACCGTAATAAATCATTCTTATTGAGATATGCGTAGACGCGCAGGAAGTAGCCCGTCATCCGGCTAGAACATGTACACTGCTTGCCCCCTTCTTAATTCATAAGCTTCGACACAATGTAATTTGCTTTCCCATCTGTTTTTACTCGCAACGCTGCAATCAAAACATAGAATTATTTTCTTTCTGCAGAGATTAAGGACGTTAGTCCCAAAATCCATTTTCTATAGAATGTTTTGAAATTTTGCATGAGTATTCAATAGAGCATCACAAATATATGTGTAAAATCTTAGAGAGATCTGATGATTGGGAGAGTAGCAATAAATTATCGAATTCGGATC
>NW_017177460.1:18069-21739 GCF_001652005.2 Ceratina calcarata
GCTCTTCTGTGTAAGCTTGTGTAAGTGCGTATGTATACGCTGTGCGATGTATTAGAGGGCCAAAGATTCTCAACCATTTGTTTCTATTTAATACATGTACCACTACGTGGCAACACTTGAAATGATTGAGACCAACTGAGCGGGACTAACCTCCTTAAGCGCACGGCGTTAGATTTTAACTGAAGAAGTGTACGAGGAAGTGTTACCTGGGTTGCAACATCAATTAGTCTACTAATATTGATTTTCCTGGAGAGCTGCTTGAAAACCGGGACGCGGCATTAAATATTAAAATACCTTTCACCCGTGAGAAAGGACAAGAATTTCAGTTCTTCGATTCGACCAGTGAGAGCATCCACGGAGACGTTCAACTGTGAAACGAAATTGCGACGATAATTTATTATTCGCGCGGTGGACGCGCGGACGCCCCGATAAAAATGTCGATAATAAGTGCTAATATCGGTGGTAAGGTCGAGCAAAGGCCAGCCGAAAGGGCACCAGCTATAAAGAACCGGTGCCATCGTGTTCAGAAATCAGATTACGATGCGTCGATCACCACGAAAGGTTTGAAGAACGCGTGTTGCTTCATCTAGGAGGCGGCTAATAGCAACCGAGTCATAACCACGTTACAAATGACCCATCACCTCCGCTACAAATCGTTGCTATACGGCAGACGCTGGACGTCTTTGAACCGCGACCGCGACCGTAAATCAACCACAGGCGAGCTCTCGCGCGTGGGCGTCATTTTTACGCTACCACTAGTATATTTCTCTGAATGACGTAGAACAACGTTAAAAGTCACGAAGGCGTATACATCTTGTTCGATCTAATCGGACGATATCGAGTATGTACACCGCCGTTCAGAAGTCTCAGCGTATACAACCTGACGAACATTCCAAATTAATCGTTCGTTAGATATTTCATAGTACCAATCTATCATTTAGTAGTTCTAATGTAAAAAAATAAACTCTCTAATGTTGTCAATTTTTTTATATTAACATATCTGAGAGATATTTTTTATATTAAAGGTGTATAGGCTTTATTAGTATTTAANAGGGTTCATACAACCTTAATAATTCACAAACTGAACGTTGCAAGCATCGTCCAATCTTAGAATTGATGTCACAGATGTTTTAATTTATACATAAAAACCTGTCTGATGATTAATGAAGACAAAGATTTATAAATCTGATTCATTGCGAAATGAAACAAATTCATTTGAACGTTTTCATCGTCGGGTCGTATCTTCCAGGCCAACAAGCCATATGGCGGAAATGATTTATGGCTGTCAGAGGTCGGGTTAAAAAGGGCAGGCCTATTTTCAATTAAGGCATCATAACAGGACACAAAAGCCTGTAGAAAGTCAGTCGATTAATTCCATCGCGCCACGTCCGCGGCTTTTATAATTACACAACTTTTAAAGAGACCGTCCCGCGTCATTAAGTGCGCGTCCCAAGGGTTACGGTAATCGCGTTGCATAATTGGAACTTGAGAACTCTTATAGAGAACAGTTTTACAGTATCCTTTCCGACGTTGCGTTAGATCGCTCAAGCGTCAAACTGATTCTGTTATCCGACGGAGAAATAACGAATTATTTACCTGCTTTCGCAAGCCCCCTCAAATGCGATTTTATACAAACAACTCATGTTATATTAAATAATACGAAAACTGAACAACGTTTGACGAAATCATGAATGTTTCATTCGACGAAAATCCAATCTACCAGCAATAATTGGACGTTCCTGAAAAGGGACGAAGGGAGAACCGGCGAGGCAGTTTTAGAAGGAAGCGATTGCGAAACCGAGTTATGAGGTCTTCTAGTTTCAGAAGGCAATCGTTTATGATTGCACAACGATGGTTCAACGGTGCTCGCTAATTTCACAGAACAGAAGAGGAAGAAAGCGAACCGTGTTGTACAATAACATTCTACAAAACCTCCTGAAGAAGTTTCAATTGTATCTGGCTTTGGTTGTACGAGATGCGGGACTTATTATAGCCGGGATGAAACCACATTCCTTGCGCCACTTAATAACAATGAAAGAGCGTCTAATCGTTCCATTCGGTAGACGTCGACGGCTACCACACCGGCTGGAATTGTATGGTAATCGCAGCGTTCAAAATAACCACGGGATCGGTTTCAATCGTTCCACTCTATTATGCGTTACAAGAATTCTCGTATCGACGATTTATTAAAAAAATAATATCGAAAGTAAAATCTTGAGAGAAGAAGGTAATTAATTTTCTGAATTCGTCCTTAGGATTTCTCTGAACGAGTCAAAGGGTCAATGGTTGTCCAACGTCGAGGCGCGCGTTCTTTCACGCGAGGCCAGGAAAGAAAAGGGGGGCAGTAAAGATCAAGGTTCGTTGAATTAGATTCCATCTGATTTCGAAGTGCGTGACATTAACACCTCGCTTCTGGATCGGGCTCCTGCTGAATGGATTGCATTCTTATACTCCTCGTTCCTTCGTCTTCTTCTTCTTCTTCTTCTTTTTCTTATCCGCCGTTCGCCACGGCCTTCCCCCTCCTTTCGTCGGCACATTGTGTTCGAGACATTCGTGACATTTCATCCTCCCTGAGATTTTAAACTCCATGCTCCGAGATCGTACCTCGTAGGTTACGCGATCCCCAGCATCCGCTGCCTTGATACCAAACACCCAATGTCTTCGCGAGGAATCCAAACAAATATTCTCGTCCTCCCACGTTTACAATTATAGTCATCGAGTTCGATTAGCAATCCAATCGTGTCTTCTCATCTAATTCATCAGTCTTCACTTTCATCCCAGTTAAACATTTGTCACATAGAAATGAAAGATTCATAAGAAATTAATTACAATTTTCTAAATATAGCAAGANTAAAATTAAATTAAATATTTAATTAATAAATACATTCTTATTATAAACGAATGTCGTATTTCATTTATCAGATGTTGAAGGCTTCTAAACTTGGAACATGTGCTCGAGGAAATATGCACTGTACGGGTGAAAAACCCTGATGAACTCGTTCAGATTTGGCAGGCAGCTGTTACCGTGGATGACGAAACAGCGAGGGGAGATTCAGGGGAGAGATTATTCCGTTTTCTTGTTCTAATTGACGTTTAAATGCTATTTATGCTTTGCAAATTTGAATGGACTGTGCCGAGGCATGATACAACGCTCGGTACATATGTAATACAGAAGTTCTGTTGGGATCCAATAGGATTCTACACCCTTTAAAACGGTTTCACACGGAGGTACGAGGAACGCCGTTCATCATTGTGTAAGTTATCGCTCTCGAGACGAGACGTTTTTTGTCGGCTGCAAAAACTGACTCCGGACTCCGGGCATGAAGACAGCTAGCGTTGCTATTGCTCTCCTTCTCGCACGTTGACCGGCTCACCGGGCTAGACGCTCAGCTGATACGCTTTTTTGCCAGGCACAAAACTCGGTCACTGTGCCAAACGCTGTGCCCGAACTTTAGAAGTTTATATCTTCGAAACGGGTTGAGATATCCGGATGATTTAAAAGCCATTTTCTTCGTCTTGAATTTCTGTATCTTCAGTTTACAATGAAAAGCTTTTAATGCATTCATTCTGTAATACAGAAAGAGGCGACGAGCAGTAATTAACACTAGAAAGACTGAAACTTAGTATATACCTATATTGCCCAAAGCAGTAAAAATGACTGCATTGTGAA
>NW_017177460.1:23830-25279 GCF_001652005.2 Ceratina calcarata
TCGTACCTCCATATGTGAAACCGGTCTCAGATTTTAGGAATGCTGATTGTACATCAAAAGATATCCATTACTAGATATAAGTGAGCTTCGGTACATTCTATAATGACGCGTTACGAACGGCCTGTCCCCGTTTCAACATGCCACATGAAAATCACTAGTTTCCATTTTCGAGCACGGTGATCAGCGTATTTTGACATTGACATTTAACCACCGTCCGTAATTACCGATTTTCAAGAATAAATAATCCAACAGTGTGAAGAAACACGTTTCACGAAAGGTTTAGGATAATTAATCGAGTACCCAATGGCTGACCTAGAAATCTCTGCGGGCCAGAGGATGCGAGAACGCTGGCTAATTCATCATCGTCCGGGCCTGACCGGGGGCCCGTCGAGGCGAACCGCGTTTCCAAACGATATGAGTTACGACCGGGACGGGGTGTTAGGCGTTCCGTGCGGGTGGATCGTGTTTTACCGTGACGGAGACACGCCGGCCGAGGAGAGGAAGAGGCCAACTGGAACGCGGAGTTCGCACGAGTGCGCGAATTCAATGGAAGGTTATGAATATATCCGATCCCCTGTTGTCGAAGTTGCGTGTCATAGTTAGGCCTCTCTTCTTATTCGCGCCTTTGTCTGTTGCATCGCGATTCTAAGTAGGCATTCCCTCGGTCACGATGAAAGTGAAAATCTACGCTCGTTCTACTCGCGGATGACCTACTGCTTGCCAAGAATCTGGGTGCTCCGTCGTACCACCACACGACTGCTCGGTCATTTATTTGCTCTGCTTCTTTACGCCCCCAATTAGAAATATTTCGTAGAGTTCCTCTGACGATTAATAAAATATTTGACGTCACGTGACGATGTTTCATTGAATCGTTTACTGAAAACTATTGTATGAAATAGGTCTAGTCTAACCCAACATAACCTAACCTAATAGGAAACTTGACTTTCTCGATTTTCCTACAATAAAACTGGAAATCCATCTGACCTTTCGTTTTATGTTCCCCATAAAACCAGATTAAAACAGTTCAAATCTTGTACAACAGAATCTTCATACATTTCGATTGCATTGATCTTAAAGTGAAGAGTACCTGAAAGTAACATTTAATAAATCCCTCGTCAAGAAGCTCGGACAAGCGAGGATGATTGAAACTTCCCTTTAACGGTTCAACAGGTTTCTACAAATTGTTTGGAACTGCTCGAATCGGTGGTAACATTGTTTCAGACAAGACGAACGTAATTGATGATGATCGCCGAGTGTCTCAACAGATTTACCGCGCGTCAGTCCAATTCGACGCGGTGGCTAATTACTCACTTCATCGTCGCGCGACCAATCAGCACAACGGTACGTCACAAAAACGATATTAATGAAACGAATATATCTTTGCAGGATTTACTACGCTACGCCTGTCGTAACCGTGAAGAGTGTAATAAAAAGTGAACGGCGTGCGTG
>NW_017177461.1:0-804 GCF_001652005.2 Ceratina calcarata
ATATGTATTATTTATTTTCGAGATCTATTTATTAATTCCTTAGGTGGATGAACCTCCTTAAGCCGCATTGTCGTTATATATTTTGAGAGCTGATGTAGCAAGATTTATTTGTGAAGAAGATTCTTGATTCTGCGCAATAAGTTTTTTTTGGCGTTCTGTCAAATATGGAAAATCGAAAGCAGCATTTTCGGCATATTTACTTTTTTACTATCGAAAAGGTAAAAATGCTATTCAAGCAAGAAAAAAAGTATTCGATTGTATGGAGAAGGTATTGATAGAACACTAGTGCCAAAACTGGTTTGCAAAATTTCGTTCCGGCAATTTTTACGTTAAAGATGCACCACGTTCTGGAAAGCCAATTGAAGCTGACGAAGGTAACATAAAGGCATTGAGTCATGCAGACCGTCGAATAACAACTCGCGAGATCGCTGAGAGATTAAATTTATCGCCTTTAAACGCCTCGGTTTGATTTCCCAACTCGACACATGGGTTTCTTCCCCATAATGCGAGACCTCATACGAGTTTGGTTATTCGCCAAAATCTCTTACCTCTTGGATGGGATGTACTACTACATCCACCATATTCTCCAGATCTGGCACCTTCGAATTATCACTTGTTCTCTACAAAATTTTTAAGATGGCAAAACCTTTACTTCAAATAAAGACATCAACAATGACTTGGATCAGTTTTTTGCCAGCAAAGATCAGAAGTTTTATGAGCGTTGAATCATGCCACTGCCAGAAAGATGGCAAAAGGTATTGGACCAAAATAGAGAATACATAATTCAATGAAATATTTATACAC
>NW_017177462.1:0-804 GCF_001652005.2 Ceratina calcarata
GTTTTATATACTACACTACTATGCGTGTATAACAGTGTACACAAAATATTTCCATTGATCTTTTTGTTCTATGTATAATTAATTAGTGTCATTAACCCTTATTATTTAAAATTATGCCCGCTCACCTGATAACATGCACTTCATTCAACGATACTACTTTCAACAAGACATACTTATGTTTTTACAATTATTGTAAAGAATGTAGCAGATAAATCGAAGTGTTAGCCACTGTTGAAACTTATTGGGTTACATGGAATTTCAAAAATAAGTATGAATCATGGATATATACGTGATGATACATATGACATATACAAAAGTTATAAGAAAGTGCGCATATTCTAACCGTAGCTATTCTGTATTAGCTTATCATTTACAAATCTCGACCTCGACGCTGTTCAAACAACAAACATTTAAGTCACTTTTTCAAGTAACTGCAAGTACAATTAGAACTTTATGATTGGAAACAGAATTCTCCAATACGATTAATGTTCATATAAAAGATTTAATTCCTGCAATAGTTAGATGTTAATAATATACTATTTCTTTATATTTAAAGGATCTTAACTTATTGTACATACCAATTCACAGTTCTCAACTGTTTGTTACATATTTCCATATGTGTTTTGTGATACATGATTGGAAGATATAGTTTTAAACGTTATATTTCATTATTGAACAAGACTTTTAAAAATTTTATTGAAATGAGTAAGCTTACCACAATGACCGTAGACGCTTCAATGAAATTTTAAAAAAAATCTTAATCAATAATGAAATAAAACGTTTAAAAATATATCTTCGATTTTC
>NW_017177463.1:0-804 GCF_001652005.2 Ceratina calcarata
ATTGTATTCATTTATAGCTAATAAATTATCATATTTACTTTCGTAATGGGTGTCTATCTGTGGCAAGCCTTCTGCACTTAATAGGTTACCAGGAAAAAGAAGATCGAAAGGATAATTCGGACATTATTCTTTGTATATCCCATCCCAGCCCAGGTCGAGATAGCAGCGTACTTCGCGGAGATCATTCCACTGGAAGAAGCCGTTACGGTTCTGGATAGTGACGAGTGGATGCACACTATGATGATGGAATTGAAATCTATAATTAACAATGATACCTGTTTTGTCTCCACTCTAGACACCTTAATCTCGTTCAGTGTGTTTGCCGCGATCGTAGCTCGATCAGCTTATCTTGTAAAAATGGAAGTGATAAGTGGAATCTATAGATATGTGGGACGTATGATTTGATAAGATTAAGTCCTTTGCTCCGTCAATCATAATTAAGATTAATCGAGTAGTAATTGCATTTTAGTGATTAAATATATCTCAGCGTATCTTTGTTATAAATTCACATTTTTAGAAAATTTCAAATTCAATCATTATTTGAGCGCAATAGTTCGCATCTCTTACTCTCGGAATAAAGATACGAGATCGAGATAGGAAGATTAATTAAGGACTTCATAGTAAAATGATTTCATACTAACTGTGTACAAGTCCTAAACAAAAAAAGCTGGGAGATCTAAAATTTGATGATTTAATGGGACGTAGTGCTTCTGTATTACAATTGAAGACAACACTTATCACACGTCAATTATGTAATGCAACAAATATTTTATACAAAAAACGAAATTAATTAAACTTTAATTA
>NW_017177464.1:0-804 GCF_001652005.2 Ceratina calcarata
CAGCCATGCCTTCGCGCTCCGGAAATCGCAATCGCGTTAAGACGGATCCAATTAACGTTTTCCTCGAGACACGCGAATCGACGACCTTCCGCGGAACTCGTAATCGCTTCACGTTTAGCAAAACTCATTCCCAACCGATTCCGAACCTAACCTCCGAAATTATGTAATAAGAGGATTTGCGATCGATTTTCATATCGCGTTTTCCACGATCCTCTCCTACTCGGCTGCTGACGCCCCGGCGGATTCTAATTATAATGCCGTAAAATACGATTATGCAGCGAGCTGCGTTAATAAATAACAATAAGCCCCGCGGGGCTATGTTTTTCCAACGCAAATAGATCTCCCGCTCGATGTACTTGCCAAAACTTACGTAACCTTTTATCAGATACTTGCATTCGCTGGCATTCCGTAACCTACATTTCAAAAATACACAATCAGATTTGAGAGCCGGGCACGGAGAAGAAGCACGTGAAGTGCTGCTATCTACCCCCTCTCCTCCTTCTTCCTATCTGGTATATTTATATCCGGAGTTCCGCTATATTTTCGAAAATATCGCGTAGGAAAGTTCCCACCATTTTCTTTTTTCTTTTTTAAGCGAGCCACAATAAAAGGGTAACTGTTGCTGAATGAATTCAACGCCCCCTAGATTGGAAAAACGATTTTATACAACTAAAATGACCGTGGCATGTTAATTGCGTGTCAGGTTTGAATGAAAAATATTTTCCACTTGGCTGGAACGAGTTTATTAAAAACAGGACTTTATAAAAACGCGGGAAAAATTTGAAGTACTTGGAATTAAATCTT
>NW_017177465.1:0-805 GCF_001652005.2 Ceratina calcarata
ATAACTGGGCATATATAACTTTACATCTTGAAGTAATACTGGTTTACATCGAATCCGGTTCATCTACTCGTGTGAGTATCTTGTTGAATCATCGTGGGTTCAAACGATTACAATCACACTTGAGTAATGTTTGTAAAGACAAAAGGCATGGATGATCCGGTGTGCTGGTCGATTAATTAATCAAATGGGTTGTTATCGACTGATTGGCCAGGTGGGATCTCGGATTGATTGATGGATTAGCTTGTAGGTTGTTGTTACGTGAATTGCTTGGATACACAATTGTTTAACTCCTCTAATAAATTGATAGTTTGTAGATCGATTGAAATAGGAAACGAATCGGCTCGATCGAATCGAGTCTTGACTGTGACTCATCTGAATAAAGGATTTTTTATATAAATAACAGGTTCTTAGCAAATGGATATTGTAAATGAAAAATCATTTTATTATCATCAGTAGACCCGCTGTAGTTTGACTTTTGGGTTCTAAATATCCGGGGTTATATATTTTTAACGCGGACTGTCTGGTTTATGATCGTAAAAAAAAAAACGGGTAGGGTTCGCGAGAAAGACGGACCTATAGGAATCTTNCGTTGGGAATGGGAATTCCCAACGACGAAGCATTTCCGGGAAGGTTGCCGAGGGATAGTTTGTTCGAACAAAAGACGAGGCACGGGTATTGTCCTGAAAAGGGGAGAAATGTCGGTAAAACGTACAAAACATTGGTGTATGTATGTGTTGTAATTGTAGTTGGAAAGATGGTATACGAGCACGGTGAGATATGAAATATTTCATAAATAATAACATGT
>NW_017177466.1:0-804 GCF_001652005.2 Ceratina calcarata
TGTATATAGGTACCCGCCTTTAGTCTTTAAAAATTTAACTACGTCTTTTTAAAAGCTTTACCTGCAGTATACTAAATTTGAACTAAATCAGATTGTTAATTCTATCATCGATAGAACTCCCTTTACTTGCGATTCACATAAAGCTACTTACTGGTAATGAAATTACTTCACAGACTTCGTATGGATGATTTTCCCTATAAAAATTCCAGTCGAAATTAATTTCAATGTTACAATTTCAAATAACATCAATTAGAAACTTTACCGACCGGTAGCGGTTCGAACATACTATGCCCTTTACATCGCTATACAACTGCTATCACTTTCGTCATCAGTATTACTTGCTGAACGGCAGTCAAGACAATCTGACAGGTCGTCGAGATAAAACTCACCTACACTATCCTTTTCATTCATTTTTAAGGGCTAACGCTTAGAGAAAAGCACCGATTATCTGAATAAAGAATGCGAAATGCTTGCTGCTTGCTACTTGACAGTCTAGCCAAATCTAACAGGAAGATCAAAAGCCGATTAATCGACGACCGGTCGGTAAAGTGTTAAGAAGGATGCAACAGAAAAAAAGAAAACTGATACATAAACCAACGACAACTATAGATATTGAATATTATAACACTACGATTACTGTATCTTATCACTAAATGTAATACCCCTTTCAAGACCAAAACGTATGAAATAAACAATTACTACTATTATGACTTCAAATAAGATAACACAATGAAACATATATTTACTTCACAAATTTTGTTAAAGCATCAACAGTGTCAGTTCTAGTTTTTATCATCTGTAACA
>NW_017177467.1:0-804 GCF_001652005.2 Ceratina calcarata
AAGAATGAGTCGACCTCGTTCTTTCCTTCATTTTTCCATACCACTCTCTCATCAGGCCAGCCCAAATCTCCGCCTCGAAACTACCGACGATTCGTTTAACTATATCCCAACACTCGCATTTTCGCGAGGACTTGATATACTAAAGTAACAGCGTATTTAAAGAATGTGTAGAAATCTTTGACGATTTTAATAAGTTTAATAATGTCCCCTCGGGGCTAAAATCTTTGAACCGCGGTGCGCTCTTTCGAGATAGCGTTAAATGTCCTTGTCTCGCGAATTTTGAAAAGGTGGGACTTGTAACTGTTGACATTAAAGAGGTGGCCGCAAAAGTCGTTGAGAGCGATGAAAAGAGAACGGACACAGAAGCACGAAAAAACCGGAAAATAGCGGCTTTCACGCGCGAGTCGATTACGTTTTTATGAAGTTACGTTCCGATCCGGAACCGGCGAGGCGGATTCAATTTCCTTTTCGTCAAAGCTTGTTTGAATAAAGAGTACCTTACCTTAAAGAGATAATTCTCTAAAAGGAAATCGTTCTTTACCGAAATGAATGAATTCACTTTCCGATATTTATTAGATGCTAAAATGAAGATTATACGCACAAGTGCAATCATTACACATCGGTTTTTTTATGACAGAACATTATAGTATAGGTTTAAAAAAATGTGTTTCAGACTAACATTTATTTTATCAATGGACAAAAATTGATATTCTGATTAGTTTTATTATACATTACGAGCAGCGTTTATAATATCTGCAGAAATGTATAGAATCTACATTCTAATCGTACAAAATGAAATACCCG
>NW_017177468.1:0-803 GCF_001652005.2 Ceratina calcarata
TAGGTAACGGAGGCATCCTTAAGAGGTCAAGTTCTGGAGGTTTCATACCATAGATACCCCGAGTTGATCCAGCTTTATCCTCAAAATATTTTTTACCTTGATTACTAAGCCCCTCCCTTGTTCTTAAGTAATTTATCAAGGCAGGACATTTTGAGAAGTTAGCGGTGTGGTCCTCACCGCAGTTTGCACACCTCGGTGGGACCTCCGGAGATTTGAGACAAGCAGACGTGTGATGACCGTCACCACACTTTACACACTTAGGTGGACGATTACAGTTAGATGCTGAGTGTCCAAAGGACTGACATCTAAAGCACTGTGTGTGCTTTTTATTTGAAAAGAATCTATCCCAATAAATTCTGATACTAAATAAGTAACCCACCCTGTTTAGCATGCCTAGGCTTGTCCCAGGTGGAAAGTTAATTCTGTATATAGGTTTGGAGTTTGATTTTCCAATTTTTGTCCCACTTATAGGTGACAGGCCGGCATTTTTTAATTCCTCCAGAACTTCCTCAATTGGGGTATCTGGGAGGCCCCTTAGCACCGCGCTTAGAGCCTTTTCATTTTTGTTAGTAAAAGTAAAAAAGGAGTGGTTCCCCTCCCTCAAAAAGCATATCATCTTTTTGTGCGATTCAATGTTAGAGAACTGGATTCTAATGCCCTCCTTTAGAAGCTTTAGTTTAAAAGTCCTACCGCATAGGTCTACCAATTGTTTTTCAAATGAGGACGCCGAGCACGTGAAATTCGAAACATAGATGGGCGGAACTTTCGTAGACACTTGCTTATCACCACTAAGCTTTGCTGAC
>NW_017177469.1:0-804 GCF_001652005.2 Ceratina calcarata
GCCTCGTTCTAAGATACGATGTTCGGCACGAGAAAGCTAGCTGTTCTTTTCTCGTGCCGATTTATACATACAGTCCACGCGTGACGAAGACGAGTCGGTCGCACACGTCTTACGCCGATTAATTGCACGTTTATCCGTGCCTCGAATAATCTGAATCTTCCTATTGCTTTCAGAAACTCTTGAAAGACGTGCGGCGGTGTTGTACACCGAGGACTTTAGGGCTCGCTTGGCAGTCTCGTCTTTTTCTATTTAATCACGTTATATTCATTAATTTTACAAATAAACGGTTTGGATTTTCTAAGGGAAACTTTGGCGTGTGAATTACTTCAAAACTCCCGATTCTCCTATTCCGGCTCCCAGTTAGGGCAACCATCTCTAATAAGAAGAGATGCGTTATGATAATTGTTAGGGATAGGTGGCCCTAACAAGGAGTCCGGAGGAGAAAAGGGTAAATAAATTGACTCAGGGTTAATTTGAACTAATCCCAAATTTATTTTAAAGAAATACCCTTGAAGCCTTAATATCAGTAAAAATTGAACAATAGACAATNTGAACTTTTAATTTCTGGAAAACAGAAAATCCGAAATTCTATTAATCACGTTTACACGTGTCAATTTATAGCCTGCGAGTTGATACCGCTCGCTGGTATTTACGTAGACTGTATTTGTTTGACAAGGAGCGAGATACCTCGTACCTCCTTGTTCTCGACCAGAGGATCGATTGCTCTAATCCTCTTATCTATTATGAACACGATTCGTAAATTCGTTTTGAAGCGAGAAATCGCTGCGCTCAACACCGGTCCCT
>NW_017177470.1:0-16917 GCF_001652005.2 Ceratina calcarata
ACAGTGTATACGGTCTGTACGGGAGCTCGAGTTGTAAGGCCGAAAACTCCGACTGTCTCGAAGCTGTGGTTATCGAAGGTCTGGTAAATTGGTATGATGGAATATTATATATTTTGAATAAAAATATGTTGTGAACGATTTGTTGTCTCGATGAATCGTGATTCATGTAAGCAGCATAGTGAGCTGTATTGCCTGTGAATGAGGGAGGATAGGATTTGTTGTTAGTGTTGCTGTAGTTTTTATTGATTAAAGGAGATAATCGGTAATGATAAAGGGATGAGCATGGTCGGAACTCGGGAGACGATGGAAAGTTGGTCGGAATCTCTGGTTGAATGCATGATTAATATGGGATCTTGGAATGCGGGAATGTATTATAAGATATTGTTATAAAGAAAGATAGACTTTTTATCACGATCAATTGATCGAGTAGGGTCGAGTCTCTGTCTTTGAAAAGGGGAGAGGTAACGGAGAAAGGGCTAGGAAGGAGTAACGCTGGGCGGGACAGCGTTATATGCAAATCGTTAGAATGAGGGTGAAGGTTATGATCGTCGAATAGGGAGCACAGAGTTGAGAGGTGGGGTACTGGTCTGGCCAATGACCAGATCCTGGATAGCTACGATTGGTCGTTTGAAGATTGGGAAGGAAGGAATGGCTGGAGAGCTCATAAAAGAGCTGAAACGAGAGCGCGGAGACACAGTTTGTGCGAATAGAATCTGTAATCCGGGGAGTCTCTGTTGATTTGTCTTGAGTTTTTGTGTGTATTCGGTATCGAATTCGAAGTTATTTTCACTATGAATCGTCCATTTGTGAGAGACGAATCGGATCAAGGACATGAAGTGGCGATCATTCCGGAAGGATTTCCGGACAGGACTCTGACATTCAAGGAGGCGGAAGAGTTCGGTGATCCATTGAACAGGTGTGTGATGAGTTACATAGAGTCAAGGAGAAAGAAATCCTTGCCGTTCGTGCAGCCGGGGTTTCTGTCCTTCTTCCGTAAAAACGGAGGAATCGTTCTTGCCTATGACAAGGAGGCAACCGTTAAATGGTTGCGGGTGGCTATTAAGTTCGTGAAGGTCACGGGTGATTGCAAGCTCCAAGTCGAGGAGCGAAAAGCGCTCGACAATCGTTTTATCGTGGAGGGAAGAGCGACCCATTCCCGTTTCAACGGGAGAAATATAATTCACGAACTCGAAAGGTATAATCACGGACTCGAAGTCGCGAGGTGGAGGGTGATCCGCGAGAAATACACACGAGCCGGTCTTATAATCACCTTAGAAATGGAAGGAAGGTCTGTCGGGACCTTGAGAAAACGGAGAAGCAGGCTGTCGCTGGACGAGGCAGGAGTTCATAAATTCAATATCCTTACCGTAGTCCCAGCTAAGAATACACGGGTACACAGAGAGCACGCGGAGGTGGAAGTGACGGAGGATGATTTCACGTTGGAATCCGAAGACGCGGCTCAGCCAACGGCGGAGGATGCAATGGATATAGTTGTGATGGCCCTGAATGATTCTACCACGATTGAGGACGTCTCGTCCCAGGGTCAGGAGATCCTGCCGTTTGATGCGGCGGGGGATGAATTTATCTTGTCGACGAACCTCGAAGGGTTCGAGGGGATGGAGGTAGAGATAGCACAAGAGGCAAACAAGGTCGCGGACGGAGAACGAGCGAGAAGTTCGTCCACACCGAAACCGGTGAACACCAAAACCGAAGATGGTTTTTCGCATGGGAAAGAGCGTGCAAAAAGTAGAAGCATAAGAGTGGTAAAAAGACACGTGGAAAAGGACGATGACTCTGGCATCGCGAGTGCCGATAAGGATTCATCTGGAGCGTCGTCTACAATGGTGATATCCCTCCCGCTGGAAGAGGAGGTTATTAAGGTAGAGAAAACACCGGTAGCAAGGCCAGTTGTGAAGAGAGAAAGTCACAAGAGTTCGTCGCACAATAAATCAAAAATGGAAAGGTCGGTGAAACGTTGATNAATTCTTACTCCTTTCTATTGTTCCTGTTAATATATTTGTCTTTAACATCTGACTGTATCACATCTTGAGTGTTCGGGGATCTTATAGTTAACAACCCTGGGACTGAATCTATGATGAACGAACCCTGTTTTGTTCGTGTTAAATGCGAATGGCTTTTGGTAACGTTTTTTTTCCTTTCTTTTCTCTTTCTAATCGATAATAGAACTGGCGGGTGGCCAGAGTGTCGCGGATCGGTAGACCGATAGCGACGGAATTCGAGCGCCCGTACAGGAAGTTATGTTCGATGATATTCATTTTATTCATATTGTTCTTTAAATGTATTCAGAACAGTGAGGAAGTAGGACGACGGCTGGCATATAGTACGGTCATCAGAACAGGACGGATGCAGGACGAAGGACACTTGCCTGATCGATCAAAAGGAACAACGACGAAGGATGGAAAGGACGGACACGGAATTATGATTACGTTCAGGGAGCACGGGACGGGTCGGATCGAGCGCTGGCCGACAACGCGTCAATCTATTGAATAGACCTTGAAAAACGAAAGGGTAGAATTCGGATAGGAACTTTGATCGATTCGTTGGCTTGATCGAGACATTCTTCGAGTCTTGACGAGAGATGATGCACGATCAGAGAGGCCGGGAGGTCGGTATTCGCGATGTACGAGTTGATTTTGATTTTGTCCGTCAGTCCATTATGCGACGAATTTTCAATCTTGCGGTCGGTAATAGTTTTTGACGGATTCTATGATTGAACGCTTAGACATTTTCATTGATCTTGGTGTCGTGTCGTCGCTGGCCTCTTCTGGTCTTTGAAGAGGTAACAGAAGAAGGGCTCGATTGAAGTAATGACTCGAAGAATGCCTCGATTATTCAAAGGCACATCGCGTAGTGACTCTGGAGTAAGTAATGATCAGTCGACGGTGCGATTCTGCGTTGCACGGGAGCGTGTTCGTTATTTGAGAATGTCCGATCGTCCTTGATTCGTTACAAGTTAATTTGTCCTGTTCGATTTTGTTTTTGATTACCTTGATCCGGTGCGCGATACACTGATTGCTTCTATTTTTGTTTGCCTGTTCAATTATTTTACGTGTGTAGTCACGCTTTATATTTAAGAGTTAGGATGAATATTTTCGATGATATTAGTATAAGAATTGTATTGCTTGTTTGTTTGTCTGTTTGCTTCTTTTTCAATTAGAATATATATCGTTGAGACTTAAGATATTTTAGCCGGATGTCTGTACAATGCGGGTATATGTAATGAGCGTGTCGTCGACCCTTGTTCTGGATAGACAGCGGCGGGGATAAATCGTACTTGTCGGTATCGGGAAATACATGATGGGATTTGTCGGGGACTGTGGCGTAGCGTTGAACAATGTATCGCGGATTAGTTTTATGAAGAGACACTCTCCATCGGGAACGGTGAAGGATCCCTATTGGTTTCCTCTGTAAAAACCTTTTTGAATTCACGATTAGGCCTGAACCCTGACTCGCGTGATCCTTTTTCATCATCCTATGGATTTGGGATGCTTGTGATGAGTCTGGTCAGACATTATGATTACCGTTAGATTATCGGATGCGTTTGATATTCGTGGACTCGCGGTTAAGGTAGCTCATCTCTGTGTATCGGATCGATCGGATATGTAACAGAACGTGGGTACAATAGGAATGATCGAGACTCGTCGTATGGATAGTTTTAAGAACGCGATTCGGTCACGATATATACATGATGAAAGTGAAACTACTACTACTTACCTTTCCTAGTATAGAGCTCGCAATCGGTATGGGTACGGTGACCGCTGACTTACGTTATAGCATAGATTTTAATCTTGTTTTGAGATATTTTATTTTATTTTCTATAAACGTTCTTAGTTACGCATAAATAAATCATAGCTGTGTTTCGGAATACATGCGGGAAGATGTATGTGATTAATGAATCATGAATGAATGGGACTAAGTACGAAGATGTGAGATTGATCGAGGAAAGTGTCGGTAAGCTCCAGGAGATATTCTGACTACGGGCCGGGTTTGTCGGCCTCGGATACAATGATAGTTACACTGGAGGCGAGTTGTATGACACGATGACTGGGAAAGTTTGTCGAATGATTGGGTTGTTTGTATGTGCAATAAAAACTGTTCCTTTGTCGCGTCTGATAAATACATATATATCTGTTTGTCCGCTCATTTTGAATAATATATATATATATACGTTTTTTGAATACACTGATTGTCGTTTTACCTATGTACTGTCTTCCTTCTCGTCCATCCTGCATGACGGTGTTTTATCGATGAGCTGTTGAATCGATAGCGATTAAACGATCTGAGAACTTATAAAGAGCATGAATGTACTGTACAGTATGATGGACCAGGTAGAGGAAGACGAGGATCAGGTCGAGAGGTAAAACATATAGATCGAGGTTCTGATGCTGCAACACGGGAGAAGATTCGACGGCGGAAAGACTTGTGATTAATTGGGTCTAGCCGACAGTTCAGATGTTGAATTTCAATGGATCGGAGACACCGACTGGGGTCAGAACGCGACAATACCAGCGGTAACTTGGACAGAGGATAGTGGACGTGGGCATCTGGTCGATGCTATCAAGAGACGTGCATAGGACTGTCGGTACGGAAGGTTTCGGTGAACTGAAACACGGCACGGAGGGAAGCGTGCGGAATGAGGTGTGTCAGGCGCAATTCTCGACTGGACGCGGAAGGAATGAGAAGAGCGTGAGGTGGAGGGTAAAATGAACTCTTACGCGATTCCGCTCAAGGATATATGATTTATTTTGCTGAACAAGTCACGTTACAATCTTTAAACTTGCGGGGTTGGTCGTGTTCAATTGCAAACAGTCGAGTATGAATTGGTATACAGTCCGGCGGACTGATCCTTTGATTGTTGACGGCCTTCCTCCTTTTTTGTCATCGTTGTCCGGAACGCGGGTGTATCCTTGGCTGTAATCATTCAAAGATCAATTAATTAATCGCTCGATCTGTTTCTTCTTTCTGTTTGGTACGAGCGACCGAGAGAGCTCACCAGGCCCGACTTTATGAACGCCGTCGCGGAGAGTAGTCAACGGGACGAGGTCGGCTTCTGGTCGGCCTGTGAATCTATCGTATCCTTAGAAGAAAGCCACCTGAACGCCGTCGCGGTGAGTAGTCNCTGCATGACGGTGTTTTATCGATGAGCTGTTGAATCGATAGCGATTAAACGATCTGAGAACTTATAAAGAGCATGAATGTACTGTACAGTATGATGGACCAGGTAGAGGAAGACGAGGATCAGGTCGAGAGGTAAAACATATAGATCGAGGTTCTGATGCTGCAACACGGGAGAAGATTCGACGGCGGAAAGACTTGTGATTAATTGGGTCTAGCCGACAGTTCAGATGTTGAATTTCAATGGATCGGAGACACCGACTGGGGTCAGAACGCGACAATACCAGCGGTAACTTGGACAGAGGATAGTGGACGTGGGCATCTGGTCGATGCTATCAAGAGACGTGCATAGGACTGTCGGTACGGAAGGTTTCGGTGAACTGAAACACGGCACGGAGGGAAGCGTGCGGAATGAGGTGTGTCAGGCGCAATTCTCGACTGGACGCGGAAGGAATGAGAAGAGCGTGAGGTGGAGGGTAAAATGAACTCTTACGCGATTCCGCTCAAGGATATATGATTTATTTTGCTGAACAAGTCACGTTACAATCTTTAAACTTGCGGGGTTGGTCGTGTTCAATTGCAAACAGTCGAGTATGAATTGGTATACAGTCCGGCGGACTGATCCTTTGATTGTTGACGGCCTTCCTCCTTTTTTGTCATCGTTGTCCGGAACGCGGGTGTATCCTTGGCTGTAATCATTCAAAGATCAATTAATTAATCGCTCGATCTGTTTCTTCTTTCTGTTTGGTACGAGCGACCGAGAGAGCTCACCAGGCCCGACTTTATGAACGCCGTCGCGGAGAGTAGTCAACGGGACGAGGTCGGCTTCTGGTCGGCCTGTGAATCTATCGTATCCTTAGAAGAAAGCCACCTGAACGCCGTCGCGGTGAGTAGTCAACGGGACTGGGTCGGCTCCTGGTCGGTCCTGAAATGCACAAAAGATGACTTTAATGTAACCTACAGGTACGCTTGAACGCTTTAGCGTTCGCGGGAACGTCCGCCGTGGACCATTCTCGCTGTCGCGACTGTCCGGCGGTGTCTCGGTCGCGGGCCGGCGTCTCGGCGTTTCTCGCGACTCGCGGGAGCGTCGGGCCGTTCGACGGGATGTAGACTTGGACACGGAAGCGTCCGTAGACTCGTCGAAGTTCCGTCCTCGGTCTCGCGGTCGTGGCATCGCTTCTTAGGACGGGAACAGGCGTTCGCGCGGGAGGTCGATTCGGGGGGATTCGTGTAAGTCTTAGCCGATCCTGTCTCTTTCTCCTGGTCGTCCTTCCCAGGCTGCCCACCGGTTTCAAGGCCTCGGGGTGGGTCGGCGGCGCCAACGACGAGCGAGCGGGGTTGTAAAAATTCCCTGAATGGACGCTTGGACGTCTCTGTCTGAGAACGGCTGGAGCGGACTCGCGGAAGTCAGGGTCACCCGGCGAGACGTCCGGGGTGTAGAAACCGGGATGTAGACTTGGAGCCTTGCCGTCAGGCGGGCTATTCGTCGAAGTTCCTGCCGTCGGATCCATTGCGGGGCCCTTATTTCTTCCGAAGGGGTCGCGATCTCGTCGTAGTTCTCTCTCTCTCTCTGTCTTTGCTCGCGTCGTTCTGTCCTGAAAAAAGAAAACGCTGTCCTTAACCATCAGTCGTAGACTAGAGTCACTGGTTCCTCGAGAGACCGGCTCGACTGGTCGGTCTGGTCTCTCCCTCTCTCTCTCTATTATTCACCTGTCTGTCTCGCGAAGGGTCGAGTCGCGCGAAGAGGGAAAATGGAAAGTCGAAGTCGTACCGTTGTCCTTCTCCTTCCAAGCGGTGCGGCTCGACGAGTCCGGGATCGTACGAGCGAGGCTGCTCCGATCCCAGGTCGTTGACACGAAGAAGAAAAAGTAGAGTCCTAGTTCGCCGGTACTTTGCTCGACACAAAAAACCGAATCGACCGTAGATCGCGGGACGCCCGCAGGTGGGGGGAAGTCCGCGCCCGGGTTGTTCGCCCGACGCTCGACACGAGGCCCGAAAGGCCACTTAGCTGCTCCCGATCAGGTAGAATGGCCGCTCGGGCGCGGACGCTCCGGCTAGTAGTCTGTCGCGGGGTGAGCCCGCGCGCGTTTGAAGCCCTGCAAGACGACGAAGACCGAAGTCATTATCAGGTGGTGAAGTTGCGGCTCCCCCCTCGGGGGGATGTAGTCCGGAGGTACGAGGGGCTGTTATTAGGCAGCCCTTTCTAAATGGCCGACTCCGCTGTTGAGGAGATCCTCATGGGTCTCGTCCGCCACCAGGACAACATAAAAACATAAAAACATAACCTAACCTAACCTAGGACTGGGTCGGACGTGTCGTGAGTCGCTCCTGAAAGGAATCAAGTTTTTCGAGGAAATTCGAGTGCGCGGTTCGCGAATTATACCCGAAACGACAGTGAAAGTGAAAGTAAGAGTGAAGAGTGAAAAATTCCGGCGGAATTTGACCGGAATTTCGGAAAATGTCGAAACTTTGTTCGAAGTGCACGTGGGAGCGTCGAACGACACCATTGTTCAATGCTCGAATATGGAAAGCCCATTCCTGCCTGTAAAAGAGGAAAATATCGAAGGAAAAGGACAGTTTGCGAAGGAAAATATCATTTAGGAAGGTGTTGAGGTGCGGAAATTTACGGATTCACCTGTATTTTCATTATTTCTGTGCTCGAAGTTCGAAACGCACGTGGGAGCGTCGAGCGACGCCATTGTCCATACCAGAATATTGAGAGTCAATTCCTGCCTATAAAAGAGGGAAATATTGAAGGAAGAGGACGTCTCACGAAAGAAAATGCCGTTTAAGAAGGAGTTGAAGTGCGGAAATTCACGGATTCATCTGTACGCTCGTTATTTCTACGTTCAAAGTTCGAGGCGTCCGACAAGGACGAAGTGAACGCCATTTTCCCGTTGTCGGATAGCGTCAGCACGAATTCTGTGCGAAAACGGGGAAAATATTGGACAGTATCAGTGTATGATGACAAAAGGGCCCTTGGGAAAAGATTGTGTTCGGTCAAAACCTCGGATTCTATCATTATCACGTTTATTTTGTTGATTAAAATTCGAAGCGGAAGAGAAGTGAGGTGCGCATGCGCGGGATTTTACCACGGTGCCTATCTAGTAACATTTCTCTCTCGATGAACGATACTTAGGGAAATACTCTCGGAAACAATTTTTGCTATAATGTTACCAATCTGATGACACGAATCGTACAGTGAGCTGCGTAGGAAAGTGAGAATAATTTTTAAATTGCTCGTAAAATTCTCAATAAATTCGAGAACGCGAGAAACGATTCAACGCGGTTTGCGTCGTGAAGTATAGGCGGCGCGGGAAGCCGTAGTAGCTGACGCGCAGTTTCGCGATCGCGTGACAGCTATAGAATCAAAAAATAAGATCGCTGTGAATTTCTGCGAATTTTCGTGATATCGGAACGTCTCAGACGAACAAATTCGGGCGTTAAAAGGTTTGTAATAACCGTCAGATTACCGACAAAGGGTCTGGTTGGAAAATCGCTATATCCAAGTGCGAAGATAAAGGTTAAAAATCCGAACCAACGCGAGGAACATAACCTCAAATATTTACTTACTTATTCTGACAGCTCGATCGAGCTGAACAAACGAAAGGGTTACACTTATACTTACGCTTGACTATTTACAGGGAGAATTTACCAGACGAATTATGAAAACGTATTCATGTGTAATTGATTTGTTGAGATTCTTCTTGTTATAGATCAAACCTGAAAGAAGGGCGGTTCTGCGAGAAACAATATCAGACGACAGTCATTGTTGAAACCCCGAAACAAAGGGACTAACGGACGGAACGGACTGAGGAGATTCAAGGTGACAAAAACCTGAACGGACGAAACGAACGAGAGAAATCATCGAACGGGACGCTGCCTTATCGCTCTTCGTTAAATATCTTACTGACCACGAAGTGCTAAACGTTGTATGCCATATTTTATGTTCTTGTGCGAATCAATCAGGATGACTGGAGTCTGGAACTGAACAAGGAGTCTGCTAAGTAAGGATTTAACAAGGTTGATTACTAACTGTGCTATGTTTCAGAGTCAAAATGGAATGAGGGTCTGTATGGTCTGAATCAGAAGAGGTTACATTGATACAACTTTTATTAATGTCTATACTGATCGACGTTACCTATGGTAACTGGTGCCTGAATATAACGAATGAGTTGAATGATTGAGTCGAATACACACTGAAAAAGAAAGAGAGTTTTACGCGAGCCTTGTATGGAAGAGTGAGAGCTGAAACTGTGCTTACAGAGTGAACAATGATATGAATGACGCGTTGTATGAAATCTTTGTTCTAAAGTATCGAAACAGGTGCGAAAAAGGAGCGAACCGAATAGAGTCTTACTAACGGGAATAATTAAAAGGGAATAGGGATTTTGAAAAAGTTCACAAAGCTTCACGACTAACAACTATGCGATTTTTACATCAAAACGGTACGGGCGAATGCATGAACTGAGAATGTGAGACGCGCGACGAAATATGCGATAAATCACTCCGAGTATAGATTACGTGTTCTATCCAATTATCTGAATAGTCGAAGTGACAAGAAGAGAGTATCTATGAAATAAATAAAAATTGTCAACTGTCTGAATGAAAGTTTAAACGTATGCACAAGGTCGTGAAGAACAATCGGAAGGTGTGACTAAAAGAAGAGTAATTAATGCCTGTAGAGTATCTGAAGGAAATAGACAATTGCGAACTGCATGTTACTGTACATTTAGAACAATGTCCATATTTATATTCGAAGGATGCTATGAGTCAAGAGTGAGACTGACTTGATCAAGAAGGGCAAAAAAGGATCGAATAACTGAGCGTGAATCTACTCTCCATTCAACAGATTCGAATCATTGACAAAGTAAAAGACTAAAAGGAAAGGTACGAGTATGAATATGTAGTATAAATCCATCAATGCATAACAAGTGAAGAGTGAACTGAATGCGAGATAGACGAACGCGAAGGTTCGTTGAATGTACTTTCTTTCGTTGAATGTAAGAGATAACCCTGTATAAATCTCTCGATAGTACACGATTGCTGTGAACATCGAATCGTACGATCTAGACTTTTTATGGAAGTGTCCTAAAAAACTATGATCGTTTGTATGCTTTAACGAAAGTAATTCGAATCTACGAGGGTATCACTCGTTGATCGATACAACGGGTTTGTCGCTCGTCAAGAAGGACACCTCGAGCAGTACGCTCGTTGTAAGTAAACGAAAAAAAGAGCCATTGGCCAAGAAGTGCTTTAAGCCATTGTGTCGCGACAAAAAGGAAGCGACCGGGGGTACCTCCCGAAACCCAGGTACTACGAGAATATCACTCGTATATCAAAGATACATTATCCGGCTTATTACGAACTTAAGCAATTGCCAAAAATTTTCTTTAAAACGGTGTGAACGATCTACAACGGATTGACACCCTTTTAAAAAGACACGACTTAAAAAGGACGATCGATAAAGGAGGGACAAATTGAAGACAACCGAACGAGACTCAAGACCGGTAAAGAGCATATTCTATAGAGGGGTAAACGGGACGAGACCAGACAGAGAACACTAGGACCGAGACAGACTGACGGAAAAGGGAAAGATTATAAAGAAGAGGGGACGAGGAGAATTGAAATTGAATAAATATAAGCGATTCAAATACACACGTAACACTGAGAGGAGGGGATCCTTGCAAAAATCGCACCACTCCTTCATAAATCGTTGTTATACTATCCTGAAGTTATATTAAGCTATACTAAGTTTGTATACGTTATGAAACCCTGCTAATTAACCATAAATAAATAATAAAACATACTGTCTATCAAAATATCGTCTTAGAACCTGCATTGGCATCCGAGGGCCAAATTAACCAAACGAAATACGACGAAGTAGCAATTAATAAAGGATATTTAAGGTAAATTCTCCAAGACGAACACGCTTCAAGCACGACTAAATCGCGCCATACGATAAAGGGGGAAAACATAGCTATACATACCGCCGATGTACGAAAATTGATTAAAATAAATTGAAAAAAGAAAGGGAGAATTAAAAATCTAAATCCTTGGATAGACCGAACGCTTTCTCTTGTTGATAACATCCTACCAAGCCGCACACGAATCGCTGAAAGGTTTAACTTTCGTCGATAAATGTGCATGGTCGGTGGGCATGGGGAAACGTGACCTTAACGAGAATTGAGACTAAAGGAAATCCACAAGAGATCGATGAGGGTTCAAACGGTTACTATAGGAAGGTAAATCCCCTGAGGATTCCGACTTACCGTCAAGACTCCTGTTGACGGTAAAACCAGAAAAGGAGAGTGAATAGTGACAGAGGATAAATAGATAATCGTTAAAAACTACGACAGAGACGGAAGGATTCTAACTTTACGAAGACCAAGCGATAACTGCATCGCTTCCAACCGCACGAATCTGAACATAAAAAATAATAACTCGAAACATACATACAGCTAAAACTAGAGTTCATGACAATTGAAAAGAATAAGAGCCGAGAGTTTTTGACATGACTGCCGGAAGCGAGACTGATCAGACTGACTAAGCCTTCGAACCGGGTAGTAGAGAAGGAGGCCGCTCTACCACTGACCGGAACTCAATCTACATAGACACAAGAATTGTATTATTTCAAATTATCAAAACCATTCTATGGGAAATTGAAATACAAAAGGTTCAGTAATGCCGGAAGGAAAATAACAAAAAATAAAAAACTACTGTCAGGATCTCACCAAAAGAAATTTATTTATTTATTTATTTATTTAGAAACGTAGAGATACACGTCTCTGCCATAGAGACCCGAACAGAGCGAGCTATTGCATGAAATACAATTAAGATCATCTGCCCCGCAAACAACACAAATAAAGAGAATACACTGTAGACGCTTTAACGTAAAGACGTACACGAAACTGTCTCCTTTCCTGGAAAACACCCGAGGCTCTCCTCAGACTCGCCGAGGTAATCGCAGCGTTGATTGATCAGGATGGACGGCCTAAAATTTGTTCAAATTAATTTACACAGATCCAGAGCGGCCACCGGCGCTGTGTCGAACCTGATAATAAAACATAAAATGGACATAGCACTGATTCAGGAACCATGGACGGTCAATGATAAGATCAAAGGATTCGGAATGATAGGGAACGTATTAAATCGATGCCCGAGGGACAGACCGAGAACGTGCATAGTACATACTAATAGAGTCAAGCCGGTGCTGCTGTCACAGTTCAGCGATAGAGACATGACAGCGATGCTCTTGGAAAGGAATAATGAGAGTTCACGATTGTCGAGAGTGGTAGTGGTATCGGCATACATGCCGTACAACGAGAGGAACCCGATCTCGAACAGAATGGAACTGCTGGTGGAATGGTGTGTGAGACAGGGAGCGAACTTGATCATAGGAGCAGACGCGAACTCGTGCCATGAAATATGGGGAAGTTCAATCACGAACGACAGAGGACTGAAGTTACTAGACTTCTTAAATGGCAACGGTCTGACCTGGTTAAACGAGGGACGAGACCGACGTTCAGTATGTCCACCAGGGAAGAGGTATTAGACGTAACGATGATATCGTCGGAGATCCGTCCGGCGATGAGGGAATGGAGAGTTCTCGACGATCCGTCGCTGTCGGACCACAGATACATCTCGTATTATAGATTGACGAATGGTAAGTCTGAATACCTGGGCAGATTCGCCACGGTCTATCAAGCCGAGGTCGTAGCAGTCATGAGATGCGTAGAAGATTTAATTGAAAAAAATGCGAAACACGATCATATAGTTATTTTCACAGATAGCCAGGCGACAGTCAGAACGATGGAGAAGTCAAGCTACAAGTCTGCGGTGGCACTGGAGTGTTTCGATCGGCTAAACGAATTGGCATCAGTCAACAGGAGGGTGGTTTTATGCTGGTGCCCTGGTCACAGAGGAATACCGGGCAATGAGGAAGCAGACAGACTGGCAAAACTGATAGTAGAAGAAAAGAGACCGGGAATGGAACCCTGGCTGCCGGTCCCCTATGCGGACTTCAAGCTTCAATTGAAAAGATTATCGCTTTCCAGATTAAAAGAGAGATGGTCGAGTACAACGACATGCAGGCAAGGAAGAGAAATGATAGGCGAAATAAACGTGGGAAGAGTTAAGGAGATTCTGAGAATGAACCGTGGAGACTCGAGAATCCTGACTTACATATTAACGGGACATGCACCGCTCAATTATCATCTATACAAGATGGGGGTAAGAGAAAACGGAAACTGTACCTGTGAAACGAACGAACCGCAGACTGTAAGACATTTACTGGTCGACTGTGACAGATTCGTGAGAAAAAGGAGAGAGGTGTTCGGTCTCCTAGACTTTAAAGATCAACGAGTTGACCAGTTACCTTATGACAAATTGATAAGGTTTTTCAAGGAGATCGATCAATGGGACAAAACGATCGGCTCGCCGACATAAGATGGGACGTACTCGTCAATAACAACGATCTAGAGAACAGAAACACTTCCTACATAGAACGTGGCTAAAAAGATTCCCCACGCGACAAACAAAATGGAAAAAGAAAGAAGCGAATACATGACCGACACGAAAGATAAAAAGAGAGGGAGCGGTCCGTTGACCGATAAATAGAAAAAGAAAAACGGATTGTCGACCGATACCAACAGCAAACAGGAACACGACAACGTAAACGTGACGACGAAATACCGCACGAAGAAAAAGGAGAGAGTTGAACGAGATTCAAGGAGCACAGAGGAATAATTGAAACGACACGGTGACATCACACAAGTGGTAACGAATATCAGAATTAAGCGATGATTATCTACGAATCCAACGTACATCTCAGCCGGTCAAATTGATCGCTCAATCGTGGAAACTACCAGGTATCGCCTTAGGTTTTAACTAACACACTTATTAGATTGACAGATTCTTGGCCTGAAAAACAGAGCAATCATAAACCCGCTGTGATCAATGCTCGAAGGATACGGCAGAGATAACCGGCAGACAGACTTACTACTCCTCAACCGAGAAAAAGCTCTTGAGACACAACTGAAAACCCGACGAGGCACAGACCTGAACATCAGTGGACAACGTCCCGACTACGAACTGAAAAAGAAAGAAAAATGAGAATTAACCGACCGACGAACAAGGTAAGAAAGAGTAGTCTATAAAAAATAATAATAATTTACAGGGTAGAACACGGTCTCGGAAAGTGACGAAAAAGTATCTTTCAAGAAACGAGATAATAACGAATCAAAACATCAAGACGGACAGGAGATGAACTTTCTAAAACAAACGCGAGACCCATATACCACAAGTAACGGTAGACGAACGAACAACGATACTCAATAAACTACAATTTAAAATAAAACTAGGAAAACAGAAGCTAACCCTCACGTGTACGATTCCGGTTTATCAACTGACCTTGCTTCCATAGATGAAGGTAACAAACGACCTGCCAACAAACACGAACCGGACAAACAGACATCCGAGACCTTCTCAGAAACTCTTCATCGATCCCTCGATTGTTTATCTGACGAACTTTGTGCACACCTCCTGTAGAACGAGTCGCTCGGCTCAACGTTTGACTGAATTAAAGATCTATCCTGTCCATAAACCAAAACCTGGAAAAATCTCAATCAATATGCGGACTGTCACGAACAAAAGCCCAAAGGGATAACTTACCCCCCCCCCTAATTAAAGCAGGAATCCGTAAAAAATTGAGACCAAATGGTTAACGAGTAACGACTTGACGTTTATAGGTTACGATACGAGAAGTATAGATATGGGCCCAACATGGCGCCGAAGGAGTGAAGCGAAAAAGAGCGCGGACCGAAACTTCGACGCGCGAAATTCGAACGACGAAAATAAGGGAAAACCCGCCTCGAACACGTACCTAGCGGGGAACTGTAGATAACAACAAACAAGAAAGGAAAATATGGCCAAACTACGATAGATTATGAATGAACAAACTTAAAAATACAAACGAAAATTTCGAACTCTTTTTTTAAAAATTCAGGATTAGCACACGTCGAACAAACTTTATAAACGCCGACCGAAATTCGCGTTGAAACTGGTATCAGCTGACCTCGTAGAGGAACGGAAAGACCTTGAATCAAATAAACGATAAAGAGATATGAATGTTCGACTAAATAAACGCTACCGAACAGAGAACGCTATTTTTCATAAGAAACTGATAACGTTCAAAAATATGATAAAGAACGACGTGAGCCGCAAACGGAGTTAATTCCAAGGCAGGAAAGACTCCACCAGGATAACCGCGGAATATCTTCAACGAACAAAAGATACCGTGACGTAAGAAAGAGATACGACGTACGTGACTGGTCACTGCCGGGAAGTACAAAGGGACGGAAGAATTACGGAAAGCCCGAAACGATGGGCTGTGCCGCGCTAAGAGAAGAAACTCAGAACAGAAAGAGAAAAGTACAGTCCGAGCAAACAATATCTAAAAAATCCCGCATCAAGTTTAACATAATATAGAATCATATTCTTAGATATTTGGATCAGACCAGAAAGGAGAACGGACGTTCTGCTCAAACCAGAGGGAAACGGGAAGACCCCGAAATTTGGTCAGGAATTACAAGGAGGGGGGAAGACGTGCGTCTTTAGAACGGCGCGGGTTGAGCACAGCACCGAGACAATTCTTGCCTCGACCAGAAAGTGGGGATGATGCGAACACGGAGACGACTGACACTAAACGGGAGTATGCTAGGCACGGTCAGCGAAGGCGCAAGAGGAGAATAGCAGTGGGGATAGAAGTACGGGCGGAAATAGGGGAAGCGAGCCACGAGGGAAGAAATTGGCCCGGCACTGGTTGAGCACCCCGGCTGGTACGCATTCAATGGGGGGGCGGAGTCTGATCACGAGATGAATGAAACGAGAGCAATATCGTTAGAGCAAGTGGACCCTTCGAACAAGGAACATGAGCAGCGAATCTACTACGTTGAAAAAGACAAAAAGAACGAAGAGAGAAACAGTGAACGAATTATGGAAGACCTTTGTGAAAAAGATGAGAAACAGTACATCGATAAAAATCGGATGGACGAGAAAAGGATCATCCCACGAAACGAAGGATGGGATCGAGGAGGTTAAATCCGAAAACTACGAATCAGGATACGATACCGCCAATACGGGATCATTGAGCACATTGTCGCTTGGGTCGATTTCCGTTGGATCGTCAACTTGGTCGATCTACTCGGACGAATCCTTGATAAACGAAGATGAAAAACAAGATTTCAGTGTTTAAATCTGCAATAGGTGAAGTGTCTCGTGAGAGTGATCTGGAAAGGAGAAGTGAAATATGGGGAGCTGGAACGCGAAAGAAACTCGTGATTTTCAATTGAATCGTTCGCGGAACACACCTGGACACGGAATGAATAATCAAACGAAGGAACATAACACCCAACACGAAACGGGACAGCAACAGAATCGAATGATGGCAAGTGAGTAAACGGGGTTAACTATATCGATAAAATCACAAGAATCGCTTTGTTACACGACTATCATAAAGAGACATAGAAACCGCAAGAATGTCGGCGGCCAAAGGGGGTTTTTAAAAAAAAAAAATTGTTGTTTACGATCGCTTAGGCGGATGACGTGTGTTAGAAATTCGCATTTTTAACTTGAGAATTAAAGTTCAGAAACGTATGAGTCATCATACGTTTCTTAGAATCGGGATATTCCTTCCCCGAAAATCGACGGTATTGTCGGTAGACGGGAATTCGTCACGTCGAGAACATAAGAAACATGTCAATAATCTCTTAAGCCTTAAGC
>NW_017177470.1:18864-22257 GCF_001652005.2 Ceratina calcarata
AAGGGTTTTATTTAAATAAATTTGGGATTTCATTCAAATTAACCCTGAGTCAACTTATTTTCCCGTTTCTCTTCCGGACTCCTTGTTAGGGCCACCTATCCCTAACAACGTGAAATGCAATTATATTAGAAAAACATCGTTTGTCAGCACCGTACACGATAATAAGTGTACGACATCGGTCCACGATTGATTAAAAATATACGAACAATCTGAGACAGTCAGGTAACACGATTAGAGTCCATTGCAATAGGCAGGCTATATAAAAAAAAAGATCACAGAAAAAGAGAGAGGTCTCCAAATACAAATTATTATTAGCGATGTAAGAAGAAAATATTGATTAGAAAATGTCCGCAAAGGGAAATGTTAATAACGAAGATATTTGTGGAGGAAGTTCTTTTCAGTACTCAGGGAGGCGATGAGGACGATCAAAATGGCCACAGTATCGAATCACCATCTGGGGCGAAAGGAAGGGGAGGATTTGTCCCTCCCACGACAATGGTGGATCGAAGAATGGAAACGGGGTTCGCGAAAAGAGATAAAACGAATGAACAACGTGATATCAAATACGAGATGAACGTTAACCATGGCCAAAAGAAATGCCACGGGTGACAAGGACAGTCGAAGGAGGTGAAAAGTTTGAACGTTCGAACCAAGGTTGTAAAAGGAACAAAGCTGATTCAATAGACAAGAGGAGACGTAGAACATCTGCGTAACACCCATCGGGATGGGACAAATGGAAAACTCCCCGAACGAACCGTGACGAGTAGATACAGTCAGGCAAGAAAGTTCGAAAATAAAAGATTTTCAATAAAACCAAGTACTAAGGAATTATCACCTCAACGACAACGTACAAAACCTTGATACAAAGCATGAAGAAACAAAAACGAGACGCGAATGAATATCGATCAACGGGATGTAAAGAACCCTGATAAAAACGAACAAAACTGATTCCACCGACTTACTGATCAACCGAAGGGATCAAAGATCATTTATACAACCAAAGACGAATAGACAAAAAGATGGAAATGCTACGGGTAAGGAAAGAAATTATACAAAAATTTGCAAAAGCTTAATTTCATTTGTAAAAGAAAAGCAGGGAATTTACAAGGAATATATCTTACAGAGGAAACCTTTGACACGCCAGGAGTCGAGGACTCATAAAAAAGGGGAAGAAAATCACGAAGACGGTCACGTAGCGGACCTGGGAAAAACATAAGGGTAAAATGGTCAAAGCAATGGCGTAGCCACCTTTCTAAAGAACGAAAGAACGTAAGTACGAAGAATTACCGAGAGCAACCCTCTTCTCCTCTCTACATAGAAAAATCCAAGATCAATCTTATAACGATCGAGAGGAAGATGGATGCCAGAAAAGACACGTAGAACGTTGAACGGGAATAAGACAAAGATGACTCCGACGTCACTGGCCAATATGCCAAAGAACGAGGACCGACAAACGAATGGTGAGAAACGTTGAGAACAGCAATAGATAAAGAACCATAAAACTATTACACATCAACCCATGATCCAATCACGTAAGACTGACTTATAATTTCACTCCCAAAGGAAAAAGCTACGCAAACGAAGAGCAACGGAAAACTTTACGAAGACTGCCCAGAATGGTCCGGCGAAGTCGAATGCCAACTAACGAGACAAAAGAACGCCGTAAAAGATAAACGAAGCCGATCCCGTCGGCTTACCGATTATCCGAGGGGACCAAAGACCGCACAAGAAGTCAAAACGAATAAATAAAAAGGAGAAACGATATAGGTAAGAAGGAAATCTATAAAAGATAGAAATTATTCGAAGTTAAACGCAAAAGATAAACAAGAAATGTACGAAAGAATATCTTACAGGGGAAAACTATGGACACGATAGGAGCCGGGGATTCATAAAAAGAGGGAAAGGTCAAGTAGACGGTCGCGCAGCTGACCTGAAAAACATGAGGGCAGAATGGTCAAAAGCAACGGCGTAACCACCGTTCCAAGGAAACGAGAGAACGCAAACACGAAGAATTATCGAGAGACAGCTTTCCCCTCCTCTCTACATACGAAAAATTGAAGACAAATCATATAACGAACGAGATAAAACGAAAGTCAGAAGAGACATATAGAACGCTGAATGGGAATAAAACAAAGACGATCCTGACGTCGCTGACCGCTACGTCAAAGAACAAAAACCGACAAACAAACGGTAAGAAATGTTGAGAACGAGAATAGACAGAAATCATAAAACTATTATTCGTTAATTCATAACCCAATTTCACTCCCAAAGGAGACGTCACGCAAACGAAGAAGCAACGGGAGAATTTTGCGAAGATCGCCCGGAACGATCGCTGAAAACACCGAAACGCACAAAAGGGCAAGGCAATCGCCGGCAATGGCGTAGACACCGTACAACGGTCAAATAAAAGATTAAGGGGAAACGCTCCGACAAACAAGGGGGCTTCCACTGACTAACAATCATGAAAGCTGAGTTAATGAGACCGGCATGAAATGGAGCAAGATGCGCGATGAGAAAACGACCGCCGTAGTTGCGAGCCGAGTTTACCTATACACAATAATCCCAAGAACTGGTATGGAAATTCGACACTCGCCTATATTTTAAGCAAACAATGTGTGACGGAGCATATTTCCTCTGTCCCCGCGTGAACGCGCAACCGGCCCGACGCGGCAAGCTCTCGGAGCGGACGCTAGGCGGCGTCGCCCGAGCCGGCCTTCGCGCGGCCGAGATACGACGCGGCGAGACTCCCGACGCCACCACTAGGCGGCGCCGATCGGGAAGCCCTCTCGCAACCGCGAATGCGACGCGTGCCTTAATAGGGGCGGCCCGAACCAGCGGTAAGCACTTCGACTACTGTGTCAGAGAGCTGATCACACGACCAAGTAAGTAGTCAAGTCAACCGGTGGTGTGGGCGAGCCCATCGGTGTAGGGATACGAGGCCCTCCGCACTTAGTAATAAGTGATTTTTGCGAAACCTCTACTTGAGGGAAGGAACCTCCAATCGAGAGGCTGTGCCTTCCGCAAGTAGTGGTACCCGGCTCTCGTCACTAATATTAGTGACAAGAGCGACTTACGACCACCCGGCTACCATTCTGGTTAAGCCTTCGACGGGTGTTAGAAGCACGGGCAGTGCCCGCTATCACGTCGGATAGCGGTGACTGATAGAGACTCGGCCCGCTTCACGGGCACCATACGAAATTCGAACGATCTGGCATTGGCCAGATCCCGCGTTACGGTAATCAATAGTTAGAGTCTAAGTAGATTTAAGATTCGCGCCAGAGCCGACACGTGACCCCGCCTTCTCCTTCGCGAGACCGATAGCAATAGAGTCACGCGTTAGTTCCGATACATATAGCGTCTCACGCGATAGCCCGATAGCAGTAGAGTCACGCG
>NW_017177470.1:24615-30007 GCF_001652005.2 Ceratina calcarata
CCTTAATAAGGGCGGCCCGGACCGACGGTAAGCACTTCGACTACTGTGTCAGAAAGCTGATCACACGACCAAGTAAGTAGTCAAGTCAACCGGTGGTGTGGGCGAGCCCATCGGTGTAGGGATACGAGGCCCTCCGCACTTAGTAATAAGTGATTTTTGCGAAACCTCTACTTGAGGGAAGGAACCTCCAATCGAGAGGCTGTGCCTTCCGCAAGTAGTGGTACCCGGCTCTCGTCACTAATATTAGTGACAAGAGCGACTTACGACCACCCGGCTACCATTCTGGTAAAGCCTTCGACGGGTGTTAGCAGCACGGGCAGTACCCGCTATCACGTCGGATAGCGGTGTCTGATAGAGGCTCGGCCCGCTTCACGGGCATCATACGAAATCCGAACGATCTGGCATTGGCCAGATCCCGCGTTACGGTAATCGATAGCTAGAGTCTAAGTAGATTTAAGATTCGCGCCAGAGCCGACACGTGACCCCGCCTTCTCCTTCGCGAGACCGATAGCAATAGAGTCACGCGTTAGTTCCGATACATATAGCGTCTCACGCGATAGCCCGATAAACATAGAGTCTCGCGAGATCGGATACATTAGTACTAAGCCTAGTTATACCCTAGTAAGTAAGCCGCGCCGCGAATCAACCGCGTAGTAATAAGTTTGGTTATTTGTAGAGGCCCAGTGGCAAGGCCACCCGCCGGACCTTCCGCGCCACCTGCCGCCTCATCCGAACCACCAGCATAGCAAATAAATCTAGTCTTATTCATTTGCCTTGTTCATTTGCGAACCCTACCTTTAGCTTAAGTCGCGTTCTCATAGAGCGAGCGGTTGGCACCACCACGGCACCTATCGGTGGCTCGGCCGAACCGCCCGTTACAAATGAGACAGCGAAAACAGAGTCGATCATTGAGAGAGGCCGTCATTCACGGGAAGCACCGGAATGAGTTCTGATCCTCAGAACAAACAAACAAAATATTGAACGAAGAAAGGCACGATCAAATCGGATCACGACAAAAGTTCGATCGATTCGAACCAGGGAGACAATCAAGATTAAAAAAGAGAGGGTCAAAGGTAATTAAGAGAACGTAAACCGCCGGGAGCGTATACGCAATAAGCTAATTCTATATGTTTTTTTGACGATTTTCTCGCAGGAAAGAACAATATTTATCCCCTAAAAACGACAAACGCGGAAGAGAGAACGAGGAAGGGGCGTAGAGAACGTAACTACAAACGGAAAGGAGATGGAACAAGGAGAAACGAGAGAGGGAGATCCAACGAACCAATGACGACGGGACCCAGAATCCGAACCAAGAACAAACGAGGGGAGAGAGAAAAGAAGGAGAGTTTCGAGGCTCGTGAGACTATAAAAAGAGCGCGACGAGAGAGCGGAGCAGCATTCGTGTGACCGACCTCCATCTCCAGCGTGTAGTTGAACCGTGATTCTCAACCCTGCTCTCGTGCAAAGATGAGCCGACCGTTCTCAAGAGAAGAGTTTGCGTCTATCCACCAGGTAGCGATTGTACCGAAAGATTTTCCGAACAGAGTGCTGACGTTCGCAGAAGCAGAAGAATTCGGCGACGCTCTAAACCGATGCGTGATAAAGTACACAGAGGCCAGGAAAAAGAGGTCGTTGAGATACGTACAACCGGGATTCTCGACGTTCTTCCGTAAGAACGGAGGGATCCTACTGACGTGTGACACAGAAACAACGGTCAAATGGCTAAAGGTGGCCATCAGATTCGTCAAACTGGAGAGTGGCTGCGAACTGACCATTGAAGACAAGGTAGCTCTCAACAACCACTTCCTGGTAGAGGGCAGAGGCACGCATTCTCGATTCACGGGTGCGACCATTCTACGCGATCTACAGAGATACAATAGTGACATCGACGTTTCGTGATGGAAGGTAGTGCGGGAGAAGCCTACCAGATCCGGCTTGATCATCACGCTGGAGATGGAGGAGAGGTCGGTTGGATTATTGAAGCGTAAAAGAAACAGACTGGCGTTGGACCAGGCGGGTGTACATAAATTCACGGTGCTCACCGTGACACCGGCCAAGAACGTCAGGCCGGTGCGAGTACCGATAGAGGTGGAGATATCGGAGGAACACTTTACCATCGACCCGAAAGACGTGACCGAGGAACGCACCGATAATGTGCTGACAACGGCTCACCTGAACGATTCGACGTTCATCGAGGACACACCCTCTCAGAGGGAAGAGAACAGCTCCTTCGACGATGCTGGCGACGAGTTCATCTTGTCGACGAACCTGAACTGTTACGAGGGGATGGAAGTGGTCGTTTCGGACGAACTAGCGAGGATCATAGACGATGGATCGTCGTTGAAGAGAGGTACCTCGACACCGGCAAAATCGGTCTCGACCACGGCCGACGGCTTCTCACACGAAAAGGAGAAAACGAAAGCTAAACAAGACAAGAGAGAGGGTTCTACGACGAACAAAGAAGACGATGCGGATTCGGACGAGTCCTTGCTGCGGATATCGTTGCCGCTGGAGGAGCCGGCAGAGAATGTGTCGTCCTCGCTGAGACTGTACAATAAAAAGGAGGGAATTAAGAGCGGAAATGGTGGACCGCATGGAAAATCAAAGAACGACAGGTCAGTTTTCTATAAAAATTCTTTATTCTCTTCCCGATATGTTCTTACAACGAAAGGTACGGAGACAGGGCCGATGCTCCTGTCCTAACCAGGGACGGAGAGACCGTCCCGGTCTCCTGACCGGGACAATGACGATGACCGTGAGAGGTGTCTGAACGAATCTGAAAATAATGTAGAAAACCAGTAATTAATCTGAATTCTTTCCATGTTTAACAAGTACACAAGAAGTCACAGGAGACAAACTCCCCGCAACGGAAACGTTACCTGCGGCGGAACCATTGAAGCGTGAGATAGACTGCGTGCTGGAAGATCTCCGAGAACGTCGAACGTATGCCGACCACGGAGAACAAAGACTGAACGAGAAGGAACACAACCTGGAACCAAGAGAAATCGAATTACCGGGATATTAAAATCTATAGTTTATAAAGTAAGAGTATATGTCTAAGAACACGCGAAAGCAATATTAACGTTGTCCTAGTCGTAAGTGTTGTTGTTGTCCTATGTTTAACAGTAACGTTAACCAAAAAACTAGAACGATGCGTCGAAAGATTAATAAGGGGGATAACAATATTTTGTTTAGTTTAGCTCGACCGTCACTCCCCACTTAACCAGTGCGATCGACCGAAACCGTGGAGAGTAAATGATAGTCGAACAATAGCCAAGATCAAATCGTTACGTTCACAAACTTTCAAACCGGAAGCAATATCATGATAAATCCGACTCTAGATCGATTGACGCGACCGTCGGGTTAACGATAGCTTAGTCGCTAGTGAAAAACAAAGAATTTAACGTTGTTTTTGTTCACGGTCACTTGAACCGCACTATTCCGACATATATTTATCCTTCACTCGCATGTACCCGCGAAACGGCTAAGCCGTTTTAACCTGTTTGTACCCTGTTATTGCCGATAAAAACCGATTGTAACCTGTTTTAAAAATCGCCGAACACCAACACCAGAAATCCGGACTGTCGAGAGAGAAAGAGAACGCGATAAAAAGAAAAGTGTCTTTCCATAGATTCATGCCAAATTCACTGATCAAAATAGAGTTCGCGACCAAATTTGAATGCGATACCTAGATTCGTCGGTTGTCTGATCAACGAAAACGGGCATAACGAAATGAACCCGGTCATCGGTCGACACGGGGATTTATTATCGGTGAATATTCAGCGAGAACGACCCGAACAGAGAGGGGATCAGAGCGAAACATACATCGAAAAAGAGGAACCATGGATCGAGATCAAAAGACTTGTGACCACCTGATTTGACAGACAATAGCTGCCCGGAAATAAATTTGAAAAGCGCGGCCGGGAATCTATCGAGCACGGCCGAAACGAGATGTAAAGACGGTCTCGGTGCGTCAGGGGCATCGAAAACGCGACCTGAAAGTATTGATAGCGACATCTCTGTAAGAACGCAGGAAGACGGTTTCGCTTCCTTTTTAATATTATTATCAAAAATACAGAATGAACGAAGGGACTGACACGTACTAAACAATCCTCCTCGATAAGGGAAAAATTTGAGGTTCAATTGAAAAGAGGTACACCAGGGTTTCTTTGTTCCACTGTCAATTTATCTAATCATCCGATTAATACTGACTCAGTGCTCCTGCCACCGTTCTATCAATGAATTTTTACGAAATCAAAAACATCAATCGTGACGGGAAAGGATACCCTTAGAAAACAGAGAAAGAACGTGCGAACCGATACGCATTGATTGCCCATACATCCTGAAATAATATTCCATCGTATCTCATGATGGACGCGAACGTATCATCGTTGATTAGAGAGCGCGGAACGAAACGAGACGAACGTTGACAAGCGGGAGGACGAAACGGGAAAGCGGACAGAGGAAATCTAGACACGTCGCGAAGGATTTCAAACCACGAAAGAGAATTCGATACGATTGTTCGAACACGGAGAACCGATAACGATTCGAAACGCGAGGGGAAACGAGCAGAGACACGATTGACCGCTCAAAACCGATACACATTCGAAGCGCTGTCGCGGAGACGTGTCTATGGGACGAGGTCGGAGGGTGTACATAAATTCACGGTGCTCACCGTGACACCGGCCAAGAACGTCAGGCCGGTGCGAGTACCGATAGAGGTGGAGATATCGGAGGAACACTTTACCATCGACCCGAAAGACGTGACCGAGGAACGCACCGATAATGTGCTGACAACGGCTCACCTGAACGATTCGACGTTCATCGAGGACACACCCTCTCAGAGGGAAGAGAACAGCTCCTTCGACGATGCTGGCGACGAGTTCATCTTGTCGACGAACCTGAACTGTTACGAGGGGATGGAAGTGGTCGTTTCGGACGAACTAGCGAGGATCATAGACGATGGATCGTCGTTGAAGAGAGGTACCTCGACACCGGCAAAATCGGTCTCGACCACGGCCGACGGCTTCTCACACGAAAAGGAGAAAACGAAAGCTAAACAAGACAAGAGAGAGGGTTCTACGACGAACAAAGAAGACGATGCGGATTCGGACGAGTCCTTGCTGCGGATATCGTTGCCGCTGGAGGAGCCGGCAGAGAATGTGTCGTCCTCGCTGAGACTGTACAATAAAAAGGAGGGAATTAAGAGCGGAAATGGTGGACCGCATGGAAAATCAAAGAACGACAGGTCAGTTTTCTATAAAAATTCTTTATTCTCTTCCCGATATGTTCTTACAACGAAAGGTACGGAGACAGGGCCGATGCTCCTGTCCTAACCAGGGACGGAGAGACCGTCCCGGTCTCCTGACCGGGACAATGACGATGACCGTGA
>NW_017177471.1:0-803 GCF_001652005.2 Ceratina calcarata
TGACAAATACAATTATTCATCGGTTTTTTAACATTTCATCCATCGTCACGCAAAACTGAATTCCACTTGAATTCACTTTTTAGCAGGACACAACAGTTCGCCGCGAGTGTGTCACGTTCGCGTGACTCGATTCTGTCCCAGGCCTTGGTGCGTACACGTACATGGATAGGTACAGGTATCGGCGTAATTGCCTTTGGAATTTGAACAACGGGAATTAAACGTTACTGTTATTCGTCTGCTCGCGCGTGAAATATGTTCCCCGGGAGAATTCACGACGAACGGGGCACTCGTCTCGTTTCGTTTCGTTTCGTGACGTTCGCGCCTCGTGGATCACGATTGCCTCACGGAGGAGTTCGTGTTTCCAGGTGTTCGCAAGATCTACGCGACGCCACGCGTAAAAATTCGTCTCTTGCATTACGGGCTTTAATATCAGCTGATTTATGGTATCGCGTATGTTGCATGGACATTAACGATTTTCCGTAACAGGTAAATATTCAAATGGAATATTGTTTTATTAGAAAAATGACTAGCTTCTTTTTGCAATTGCGATATTCGACGACGTTACAAAACGTGCGACACTCGGGTTAATTACAGGACAGTAAAGTTCAACCATGGCTAATGTATAAAACCTGAATATGTAATCTGTTGACCAATAACTGGCAATTATTATTTTAAACAGTGGCAGGTACATCAGTTGTTGCATGTATTTTATACATAAATATTGGAAAACTTAATTCATTTGTTAAACTAAATCACTTCTATCCATTATTATTCGACTTCTCCAGTCGAATTCATTTTCGAAT
>NW_017177472.1:0-803 GCF_001652005.2 Ceratina calcarata
ACTTTTATCAGATATGATTGAAATCGAAAGTTCTACTTAAAAAATATAACATTCTTTATTTAAAAACAGAAACAATATTATTATTATTATTATTATTTATAGCATAGCGTACGGTGTATATTGTAGCGCAAATTATTTCTTCGTTCACGAAGATGATCAGATTAATTGCGATGAAGAATAAACGTGCAGGATGGAATTCCGGAATTTTCGAAAGATTTTCTGTTCTCGCGTGGTTGCGGGTGTCGGGGTGGCTGGAAAGTTTGAGTAACGTGTAGAAACGCGTCGACAATTTTGCACCGAAAGTGTAAACTTCTGGTTGAGTTCGAAGCGGGAAATTACCGGGTATGGAATTCCAGCGGCGCGAAATCGGGTTTCACACGCAGGAGGATCACGTACGCGAAGTTATTCGCCGCATGACTCAAACGGACACCGTATTTATGGTAGACATGCGCGTCATGCGAAATGCGTCACCGCCTATTAAATTATTCGATTCGCGAAAATCGTATCAGTAAGATGTCGATGATTGGAAACAGAATATGTATGTATATTTCTGTTCCTTCGTTAAATATAAAATCTAGATTAAATGACATTCGTTCCAAACTCGTTATCTGTAAAGCGAATTCTCTTTTAATAACAGATAAAAATTTTAGTTATTTTGAAAGTGAACATAAAAATAGAGAAGAAATTACTATTTATAATAAACGATAATGAGACAATTGTATTTACAAGCAGAATATGCATCTTGAATCGTATGTCAATGATTTGATTATTTTCGATTTTAAGTAAACAGCTCTATAAATTCT
>NW_017177473.1:0-803 GCF_001652005.2 Ceratina calcarata
ACTCTCTATAGTACGCATTACTTTACTATTCTGTGTTTAAAATTCCCGGCTTTTCTAATCGTCGGGATACGGTTTAGCTACGTTAGCTGCTTTATAGATAAGCTACGAAAAACAAATTGATATGTCTGTTTATATTGTTAATTTTTTGAATGTATAACTTTTACAATTTGAATTTAGTTCCCTTCAGGATGAGTGTAAAACGTTTGAAAGGAGCACAATGGATAAAGAAAATCATTGCTTCAAAAAGTGATTCTGAAGAAGAAAATGAATATTTATTAGCATTTCGAAAAAGGAGGAGAAACAATCCGGTACGTGTACTTAGCACCTCGGAGTCCGAAGAAGCAGAAATGCCTGAAGTACGAATTGATACTCCTTCTGGCATCAAATGGACATCTAAGAAACATAGTCCAAAAATTCATAGTTTTACGCCACATCATTCGGGATTAGTAGGGAACAATTTAGATCGTTCGTCAAGAATTTTAGATTACTTCCGACAGCTTTTTTCTGAAGATTTAGTTAAATTTATTGTGGAAATAACAAACAAATACTGGTGTCGACAGCTCAAAAGGGATTACTTGGACGTTTCAGAAGGGACGGATGTGGATGAATTGTATTGTTTTATTGCTGCGTCGTTATTAATGACGCGAAACAAAAAGCTATCCTTAAAGGAATACTGGTCTAAAGATAAGCTTCTCCGAAGCGATATTTTTAGTGTAATTATCAGTAGGGATCGCTACTTTTCATTATTGCAAATGTTGCATTTTACGGATATAGTCGGCCACACTACTGATCGTTTACACAAA
>NW_017177474.1:0-804 GCF_001652005.2 Ceratina calcarata
GAAAGGGAATGCGTAGGGATTTTACGTGTAAACCTTGATATGTCCTTGGTCAACAGAAATTATTCCCAATATATTTGAACAATAAACTACAAATGAAACTTGACTACAATTTCCGTTGCGATTTCACTACCTTCCGGTAGTTAATTTGACAACAAATTGTTAAAAGTACAAATAAGTCAGAGGGATCCGCATAAGTTTCATGTGCCTCCGTACGTNAGAAATTTAGAAATAATTAACGCATCAGCGAGAATTTAAAATCGAAGGCCCATTAGGCCTATCGTTTGTATTTATTCTAGATTATAGTTCGGTACCAATATGTTAGATCCGAGCTGTGAGTCATACAGGCGAGCATATGCCCAGAGTACGGGTGCGTGAGAGTCGCGTATATTATAGAAAGAGGACCGTGTATCGACAATTACAATCGTGAACGGTTTAGCTAATCATTTCTTGTCGGTGGTCGGCTTAGATGGAAAAAGATTTCCGAATTCCGTCTAAGCCGACCTTATTTCGCAATTTATAACATATAGCAATCCGTGGAAAGCGAAAATCGTGTGACCAGTTGTTGCACGAATGAGATTTCGGAACAAATGGGAATACGATTTATTGATTTTCTAAAATTACTCTTTCGCGCATAGACACTCTTTTGCAGGGCGATTTCTACTGTGGATATTTGTGCACAGAGCTTTCCCGACAACGAATTTTGATATCATTGAACGCGCATACGAAGACGTCGAATGTTAATTCAGTCAGATAGCGCAAGATGTGCGCAATTGATGATTTCCAGCGAGACTGAGGAATCTCAAC
>NW_017177475.1:0-802 GCF_001652005.2 Ceratina calcarata
TAACCAGCACGAGTTTCGCGTAAATAATTTAATTTGATTTATGACGCCATAATGTTCTGTGAAATCGTTACTGTAAATTATAGGGGAACCTACTCGCGACGCTGTAACAGTTTCGATCTGAATGGGAAGGATTGTATACCGGATTGATCCTCGTCGCGAAAAACCGCCCACCGTATCTTATCGCGCGGAATCGTCGAACGGAAGTGGAACACGGTTCGTGTCGCCGTTAAGACGTCGTTTAACAACGTGTCTCGTTCCGTTCGAACACGGCCGACTGGCTCGTTTTTAATTAATACGGCTTCATTAGCGCCCTAAAGATATACCGGTGACAGTAGCGCCGCGCGGATGTCTTACAACGCGTTGCACCAGTTAATGGTATCACCGCAAGATTTCTCGATCGAATATAGATACTCCATTAGTTGGCTGCTATGAGATCGCTCGGGCAACTGGATTTAATTAATCCTGAGATACGTACATACGTACTATGTTCTCTCTATGGCGCACAATTACGTTGGACAGTTTGTTATATTGAAGATTGTGGGATGCTCTCGATAATATCCTTGTTGAATGTATTTTAAAAGCCTCTTGCTAGTAAGTAATATAGTACTAATAAGAGTAACGAGAAGACAATGCAGATGTGTATAAACATGGCGCCTGAAAGTTTATTTATAAATAACATGATTAACTTCTATAAAAGCAGTTTCCCTAAAGATGAATAGGCTATACACTTATATATTTTGATGTGAAACAAGTTCACAGACATAAATTAGTATCAATCATAGATTATAAAACAAGCACGTAT
>NW_017177476.1:0-802 GCF_001652005.2 Ceratina calcarata
TGGAAAATTTTGCAATTCTCAGAGAATTTTAAGAATCATGTAATTTGTGTAAAATTTCGAAAATTGGTATTTTTTATAAAAAATACAATGAACAACATGGGGGCGAATGAGCTTTTTCAGATTCGTGCTCAAACATTATCCTCGCTTGGAAAAGTCAATTTTCACCCCTTTTTATACAATATACTATTCTGTCTTCAATAATCGACAAACATATTGAAGAATTAAGACGAGCCGGTGTCTAATTTCTGTTCCCAGTTTATTAAACCCGGCCAGGCATTATCTCCGACGGTAACGCACTTGCACAACTTCCGAGTAACTCTACCCCACCGTCTCTGAGTGCTGAGAACTCGGACAGACCCATAGAAGCTTCACCGAACAAAGTCTTCCCTCCGCGAGTGCTAAATACTTGAAAGAAACCAGCTAACAGTGAAAAAGAAGCGTACGATCCTCGATTCAGAATTGATAGGATCGAAACTGAGTCAGTTTGGTTGGGTACAAGCGTTCTAATCGACAAGCTTGTAAATATCTACGCCGGTAAGAATAATAGCCATAACTCGTTGGGCAAACAATGGCACCTACACGGTTGATTAACATACGCGCTCAGACGACTCATTATTCCTAACGCGTTGCTCCTGACCTTCGATCGCGGCCTCGATAGCCAATGAGACTGTTGGTCAACGTGCATGACTATTGTGCGGTTCGAATTTTTCTTGAATTAATTAAATGGGACAATGAACCGATGCCAGGGATTGAATCAGGCATCCTAAACGACTCCTTGCATGGATTCAGCTGAGGAGAAGAA
>NW_017177477.1:0-802 GCF_001652005.2 Ceratina calcarata
AAAAAAAATGAAATAAAATAATTCATCCGAACTAAACGATGCTATTGATTTATCGTTTTGTTAATGAATAGAATATATTGGGAGCTTTCATAACTGATCGGCTCTACCATTTGTTGTTAATTAGGGTCATAGAAAAAGGCGAAATGAGAGGGAATGAATGGGCAGATGGACAAGTGGACCAGGTGAATTCCTCAAATAAACACGCAAATAGATTTCACTGTACCATACTACAAGTGATTCATAAATAAACGGTTTCCTCTCAGAAACTTCAGAGTTGGAAAACTGAGCGACATTTCATATTCACTGCACTTGAAATTCGGTACACGCGCAGGTTCCACATGTAAGTTAGTTCACTGTTTATTATAAAAATACGCTTTCATTATAAGAAAAAAACCGTATATGTGTTTTATGAAAACGTAAAAACCCGTCGCTCGTTTTCTTTTGACGGGAAATAAAAAGCAAAGAACAGGACGTGTTTCATTGCGGCAGGCAACGAAACAGAAAGGCATGGGTCTCTGGTACATGTTTCAACGTTGTCTCTTGGCGAGCGTTCGCAGCGGTGTGCAAAATCGAGGCGCTCGAACAACGTCGCCCCATTCCCGTTTCCCCATTGTCGTCGATCGTTTAGTCTACAGTAAATTTCATTTCCCTCGACACCTCAGCGAACTGAGTAAAAATCGAGTGTCGACGGCGATGCTTCCTTCCTACATAGCTCGATAAAGTGTTGTCGTGTATTGCGAGAGTACTGAAGAGAGAGAGAGGGAGAGAGGGGGAGAGAGAGAGAGAGAGAGAGAGAGAGAGA
>NW_017177478.1:0-802 GCF_001652005.2 Ceratina calcarata
ATTGTGTAATACATATACATACAATTTAGACAAAATGTAGAAGCACTATTTTATTAATAAGAATATTTTGTTCAAATAATATTCATTTCAATTTATTTCCAAACCTTTTAATTAATTTCCCTCCATATACCCATAAAAAAGCGAAGTATACCTTACGAATTAAATAAATTTTGCAATTATACACACACCAGCAGCGTTCAATATAAAATCAAACCCTCGGCACTTTCATATTAAAACGTGTTAAAATTTGTACGTAATTAATAACTAACATTTACCAATGTCACTTCATTAAAAGAATGAAGAAGATAATAAAATTTTTGCTTAATGAACAAATATCGCGCGTCACGATCTGATGGATTCATCTGTGAAATTGCATGAACAGCTCGTTTATTGAATCGATATCGTCCGTAATCATGATACGATTTCGCTACGGACACACGACTGTAAAGAACTCGTTAATAATTAACGCGGTGAGAGTATTGCGTGGATCTTGTCGAGTTAAGGCGATATAAATTAAATTTATCAAGGAAAAAGCGTTACCGTGTCGAAGTCGAGTGCAAGGTTGCGAGAGTAATTCGAGTTAAAGGTTGTGCTTCGATAGAATCCATTGATGTACTTGAAGAAACCTCGAGGAAATCGCTAGATTTCAACAGTATTTGCCGACTTCAACGTTTCCACGAATATACCCATCACGACGCTTCTACATATAATTCACTTTTTTTCCTAATGATTCGTTTATTTTTCATTACGAACGACGGATGAAGATTTTTATTTATTACTCTCTAGTTCTCATTTTTATTCT
>NW_017177479.1:0-802 GCF_001652005.2 Ceratina calcarata
AAAAAAAAAAAAAAGGTTCGTCCGCGCGTCTATCTCCTTCCTTAAAAAGCAATCCGACTGAGTAGACATATTCGGCATATTCGGTCGCCCGTCGGAACCATGGCACGGTTCGATCTCGTAACACATGTATCCTGGCGTAGTTCTGGGAACACTAAGTAATGTTGTCAAGAAACTGCTTTGTACTTTTTGTATCTCTTTTGTGTGGTTCAAACCCCAGATCCGGCTGCTATATAACATCGTTGCTTGTACTGTCAATTCAAATAATCTTTTTGCCGCTTGCCACCCATCTGCTTTTGTATTATATATTATAATGTACTCATTGCTGCTTTTCCTCTAGAAATGAAATGTTCTGTTGCTTTGAACAAAGTACCCGTTCGTATAAATGGTACTCCAAGGTATTTATATTCTTTCACTCTTTTTATTTCAATGTCGTTGTACGTACATTTCTTTATTTTCACGTTTCTATCGTTCCTCTTGCATATCATGATTTTTGGTGTGCTTGTGTTTACATCTAATTTATTTCTTTCACAGTATTTTTGTAGCGTATCTAGTTTGTCTTGCATGTCAATTATGCTATTTGCTGTAATTGTCTGCAAACAACAGCATCTCCATTTCTTCGATAATTCTTTTATGTCCCCCCTTATAAAAGTATTCGTCTATAAATTAAATAAATTTTTGTGATTGTAGTGACTAATGTAATTTCTCTGTAATTTCCTGGATCCATTCTGTCTCCTTTTTTATATATCATAATAGTTTTGGTATTGCTCCAACTAGTTGGTACTTCTCCCATAGATAACATCCG
>NW_017177480.1:0-801 GCF_001652005.2 Ceratina calcarata
TAGTTTTACAGCTCTTTCTCACAATGCTGTTTTTTGACCGATTCTGTACTTTCATCGAATAGATAATAATCGAAAGCAGCGTTCACACATATGCAAATACCTGATTTTCAAAAGAACGAAAAATCCAAGGATGTACTATCTCCTCGTCGCGGAATATATCATTTTTAATTACTTTGCATTAAGAGGAACTCTTTCGCACCTTGACCCGTATCGGAGCGATTTTCGAAGGTGGTCCTTTGGTCATCGCCCGAGCGCGAGTTTTGCTGGTCAGAGCAGTACGTCTTTTATCGGTTTAAAGTCGGAAGCCCTTTGCCATTGCGGTGACAAAAGTCGCATTTTGTCACGGCGTCGTGACCATCATACGCGCTCTGCAACGATTAGTTATAACCGGTGTTCATTGGTGCTGTCCGGTGCATTCTCCTGCGTCATGGCATACGGGTATCGGCCCGGGACCCCGGTCTCAGTTGTAGGTCCACTGATATTTTACGAAGAAAGTTGCCAAGCACCATTTGTGGTACGACGTGTTCGTCACTTGGCTCTTTGCGTGTGCATACCGCAGTGTACGAGCGAAACGACCAAGGAGACAGCTCGGAGTATTTACGACACTCCGGATTATCCAAGGTTACGTTCGAAGACACGAAGTTCGGCACGATGTTCTCTTCTCGTGCCGACATTTAATACAGTCCACGCGAAGCGAAGACGAGTTACACTAATTAAACATACGAGTATCCGTGCAACGCATAATCCGAGTTTTCCTAATTTTTCAGAAAATCCTGAGAGACACACGTCGGTGTCGTACAC
>NW_017177481.1:0-801 GCF_001652005.2 Ceratina calcarata
TCCACTGATCTCTTATTTTTCTTCTTGTGGTTTGCTTTATCAGCATGTGAGTAATAGACAGAACTTGTATCATGTTTCAGTTGTTTTACCTCTTTCTCCGCTAGTCCCATGACTGATGCAATTTGTATAACTTTTTCAAGCATCAGATCTTTTATTTGCAGAAGTCTTCGGGATATCCTTTCGTTATCATCTATGTCAATTGGTTGCGTATTGCTGTGTCCAAAAATGTATCAGAATTGCAGTACTTGCTTTATCTTTTTAGTTATGTAACCTATTCTTGTACTCTTTCCCCTGTTTACCGAACTTGTAACATTCTGTAATTTCTAATTTTTCGGGTGCAAAGAATTCATATAGTTTATCTGTTAATTCTTTGTATGTGACTTTCGATAAATCTGGAACGTTCATGTATGTATGTAAAATATCGTAGGCTTTCACACCGATGTATAATAGTAGATAGCATACTTTCTCCTCATCCATGATATTTAGACAGTAAATGCTTGTTCCGTTCTTTGTAACCATTGTTCCCAAGTCGTAATATTTGAGTCGAATGTTTCGAATGTTTCAAACTCTGTATACTTGAGTTCCCCAGTGACTAGGAGTCGACACGGTTCAGTTTTCGGTCATTCTGCGCATCTCCCTCCCATTTATCACTTCCCAATACAAGCGCATGCGCATATCTCTGTTCTAACGTCACGCGGCATCATCCGATACAACCTATAGGGCGTACTGTGACAGTTTTTGAAAAATGTCAACACTTTTATATTTTGCCAAACATTGAACATTCGTTTTGATAATTATTAC
>NW_017177482.1:0-801 GCF_001652005.2 Ceratina calcarata
ATGCTTCTGTTTCATCGTTTTAGTTAGAGATGTAAATTAAGTCTACTGTACTTATTAGAATTAACTAGTAATTAAGTTACATACATTACACCCAGGCAAATGGGGTTCGTACACTCGAGACGAGTCGACTCGTTGACCCGGGCTCGAAAGCTTCCAGCTTTCTTCATCGCAACACGTCGTTGGTCCAAGTCCGCGACTATCGAAACCGGGAGTTTGCTATATCGCACGCTCAGAAGCCACCCTCTTTCCGCAAGTATTAAGAAATAACGAGACCCGACATTGAGAGGAAATGTTCTACGAAAGAGGCTAGAGCCCAGAGGCCGATTCCCGGAAATATTTCCGGACCGCCGAGGCGGAAGTTCGAAAGCTCGGTCGCTGCTTGTTCATCGACGGTTTCCGCGCGAGCAAATAAACTCGCCGGCTAGCCGGCGTGTTTCCTTCCATCTACTACCGGCAACGCCACCCACGCGATCCTCCACCCAGGGAGTTTAATTCGGTAAACAGTTTCGTCTCGCGGCCTATTACCGTAGAACGTGCGCTAATGCACGGCAAATATTTAATGCCGGCCGAAACCAAACCGGTAAATAATATCTGTCCGCGGTGCTCTGCGTTCTTCCGCTCTACCCGGCTAATACAACGAGATTAAGTGGGTTCACCTCGAAAGCTCTTGTCAAGATAAATAAATCATGAATATTACAAACTTTCAGGCTGCTTAAAACGTTTTTATTATTAATTTAGAAAATTAAGTTTATATAAGACTCTCTTAGAATAATAACAATAGTAGTATGCATTTTAAAGCAT
>NW_017177483.1:0-801 GCF_001652005.2 Ceratina calcarata
CCGCACGACCCTGGAATGCAACGACGCCCTGACAGAACTGACAAACAGGAACAACGAAGTCACGGTCAGCTGGTGCCCTGGACACGCAGGGATCGAAGGGAACGGGAGGGCAGACCGACTCGCCAAGCTAGCGGCCAAGAACAAGAGCACAGGGGTAGAACCCAGAGTACCGATCCCATTCGCAACGCTCAAAACCGAACTGAGAGAATTTGCCCTGAAAAAGCTAAAGAGAAGATGGGAGAACGCGACGGACTGTAGACAAGGAAAAATCATGATTGGCGAACCCAACGCCAAGAGAGCAAGAACGATACTGGGCATGAACAGGAACGAGATAAGAATAGCGACGTACGCACTGACGGGACACGCCCCGCTAAACTACCACCTTCACAAGATCGGTATAAAGGCGAACGGAATGCGACCCGGAGGAGATGCAAACGACGGTCCACGTCCTAACCAGGTGCGATAAATACGTCAACGCGAGACAGAAGACGCTGGAGACAGAGACCTGGTAGAGGAGGAGGACGCCAGAAGCATACAAATCAGGAAGATAGTAGACTTCTTCGAGAAGGCGAACCCCTGGGACAAGATCATCACGGACACGCTAGCGCGGAACAACGACCACTCCCGGGGAACGACGACGACGACCCGAACGAACCAAAACTAAGACCCCGCGAACGCGGGACAACCGGCGACCCCCTCGCACCACTCCGAAGAAACGCCGAGAAGGGAGGAAAGAAACAAGAAGGACAGTATTGTATTTGTGTGTGTGTAGGATAGGGAGCTCGGCTCCTAGCTTGAACA
>NW_017177484.1:0-801 GCF_001652005.2 Ceratina calcarata
CTTGGTATTATGGACACGATTTTCAATTTAATCCTTTAGCTCACACGGGAGAGATCGTGGGCGGTATAGCCGGCGGATTTCTGCTAATCATCGCGGCAGTATTATTGGTTCTCTACAGAAACTGGAAATACGAACAGGAACTGGATTCCCTCCTATGGAAGGTGAACTACAAAGATATTCAGATCAAGGAGCAGAAAGACGAGTCGTCGGGAGTTAACGAGGCGCCTAACAAATGCAATTCCAAGGTAAGGTCCATTCTTTTTACGACGTCCCTACTTCCTTCTATATGGTATAACGTTTACGTTATTTTCGTAATTCGACCCAATTGATCCAGGAGATTTTTCAAAGCTCAGCAGAATTTTCTCTGGGATCCTGAACGACGCGCTCTTACAATTCTACGTAATAGCTCTCACAAATTAATTTATGCGATCGTCCAATTCCTGAGTGTCCTCGGCACGCTTGTAATAATTTTAGACTACGACGCAACCGATAGTAAGGACCAGCCAAGTATCACTCAGCTCCAACCCCGACGCTGATTTTCGTTATTCCATGATCTACACGCAAATAGGTGTATACAAGGGGCGAATATTTGCCGTGAAGAAGGTTCGCAAAAAGTCCATTGAAATTACACGGGAAATGAAGAAGGAATTGAAAGTGGTGAGTATAAACTATAAACATGATATTTAAGCGACTGCGGATTTTATGCAATACTATCTTGCATAAGAATATATTTATGTATATAAAATATCAAATATCTAATATTGCAATTTAATTAAATGATATGAGATGTTATTAAATGAT
>NW_017177485.1:0-801 GCF_001652005.2 Ceratina calcarata
TATCAACTACTACATGAATAACTGCACTAATCACTATATGAAATACATGAATTACACACACATAGAAAATTGCACAAATGATTTCAGCACTCACTATATGAAGCATTCTATGAATTACTGCATCAATCACTATACAAATTATTGCACCAATCACTATATGAAGCATTCTAGCAATTACTGCATCATTAATTACATGAACAACCATGTGATTAACTACACGAATTGTATTAATTACTATAGTTGTTACATGAATGGTATGATACTTATGGCAGGCAGTGTACATTAAGTAAAGGTTGTCGGACACTAGCAGGAGATTGTATGTGTCAGCGCATACCAAGCCGAGGGTAGCAGCCTGCGTGAGATACAAGGGGTTGTATATCAAGGAGCCACGCCTAACACGAGAACCACTTCCGGTCTAGACACGCGAGCTTGCTTACCTGCCGACCCAGCCCGAGCCTTAAGCGTCGAATCAGTTCTCTAAATACGTTCCCATTTACAACCCAGCCGCCACCCGATTGCAACCCCCAACCCGCAACCCAACCCTTTAACTCCACCGATTTCTACTTAGCTTCCAATTGAGTTTTCTCGGTCTTAGCTAAGAAAAGCAATTCCAATCACCCACATGTCGCTTTATTAACTGAATTTCAAGAGGTCGATCATCAATTTTCACCCTCCACTATTAACCCTTTCATTTTCAGTTTTCAAGCAACGAAATAAAATTGTAGAAATTACATGATTAATAAATCATTTCTGGTTTATAAAAATCAAAGGAGTTCTGCTTAGCATAAATTATGCAATATT
>NW_017177486.1:0-801 GCF_001652005.2 Ceratina calcarata
CATACACGTTAGCGACGACAGCAAATCTATAAAAATTATCAGGGTAAACAGGAAGGAAGTTGAAAACACCTCTGAAAGGCTGAAGCATGGTTCCTTTGGTCGGGCAATAGATGCTACGTTAATGAATGCATAAAGCAGCAGAAGTTATGTTGGGATCACCTAATGCGTATGTAAACAAAAGAAAGACGATCTGAGTACATAAACCATTGAGAATTTACATTTAGTTAACTTAACTGGGCCTGAACGAACTAAAAAGACGCAAACGACTAGCGAAAGCTTCAAAAAAGATCTCAGTGTAAACAAAAATCTATTAACTGATGGAAACACTACATCTACCCTGAGCAATGATGCATGACATGTGTTATGTGGGTTATGGAGACAGTAAGTTCACTAGATTACTGCAGGATTCTCTTGAATTTTGAGAATTTTTGTGTCAGTCCAGCAGATCATAACTTGGACGAAACTTAGAATAATTTATTTCAGTTAAATAGTCGTGACGACCTACGATTTTCTTTAAGCCAGCTAATAGAAATTGAGCCATTTACTGTGCAAACGGGGTGATTGAAATGTTTACTATAAACTCTAATTAAAAAGTTCATAAACGCTATTGCGATCAATAATAAATTCTATTATTCCATAGAAAGTTGTACTTTCTGCTCCTATGTTCAAAAAGGTAATTCATTTTGAAAAGTGTTCATTTAATGTCCGACGCGATTGCATGTAGACTGCGAATATTTATGCAATCATAGAAAATTTGCATTTAAAAGAATGCGTAAAAATGTCGATGTAAATCTGATACTA
>NW_017177487.1:0-801 GCF_001652005.2 Ceratina calcarata
ATATAGAATTTTTCTACTAAACTCCAGGCAGCTTGACTATTTTGCTAGTTCTAGTGTTAATTACATCGCGTTTTTTAAAGATATAACAACTGCAAAAAATAGAGAAACACTACTTTTTACTATATCGAGCAAAATGTGGAGGCTATCTAATTAAGGTCAAGTCTGTTTTACTTTTTTTCTGAGTAACGTAATTGCTCCTATCTTTTGATATGGGAGAACTATACAAATCGCGTGATAAAAAAAAAAAGATGCATATGTTGCATTCAAATTGAGCATGATCAGCATATAAATATACAGTCTCTGTTTCACGCGACAGATTAAAGCGTGATAAAACGGCATACCACAGAAAAATATTATCGCTCTCAGTTCTATTACACTAGTAGTAATCATCGTGTGAAATGAAGGCAAGAAACAGCGGCTTTAGTCATATTTTCTGTTTTTAGATTTACTTATTAGAAAGCATTCATAAAAAATCTATTAACCAGAAAGTAGATGGATGAGTTTAAAGTATAAGAAGCGTGTTTAATTTCGCTATGTTCTTAAATATATAAACGCGAAATGTTGTATCTTTGTTTTGTCGCAAATATCAAGTGGAACGTTTGTACTATCGTATTTTTACGAGCCATTGAATGGCGGCATGAAAACATGTCGAATGTTACTCATTTGTAGAATAATCGAAGTACATGCAACTAAAAGTAAATGCATCTGTCTCTCAGATCGTCGGATGATTTTTTATGAAGCGTAGGAATATTGCGACATTATCAGATATATTATATATATTCCCTGACACCTAATATATAC
>NW_017177488.1:0-801 GCF_001652005.2 Ceratina calcarata
ACATAGAATCAATACAGGGTGTCCCAGAAAAAGTGTTAGAGTCGAAAAGAAGTAATTCTAAATAACAATTTCCTTTGCCAAAATATAAAGTGACGCACGGTTTTTGAATTATTAGCGAAAAACGCTGGCCAATGAGGGTGCGTATAGGGCCCACGCTGAGCCACTCGCGATCCGAGCCAGCCTACCCATGGCTGAGCGCGGGCCCTACGCGTGCTCTCATTGGTCAGTGTTTTTCGTTAATAATTCAAAAACCATAACTCACTTTGCATTTTAGCAAAGGAAATTGTTGTTCAGAAACACCCACAGAATCGCCAACTCCTCGGTTCTAATACTTTTTCTGAGACACCCTGTATAGGATGAATGTATATGAGGAGAGATGGGAGTCTAAAATTAAAAATAGGGTAGAGAATGTTTAAATTGGCTATCGGCCGGACGCGAGGTCATTAGAGATTCGCCGACCGGGGAGAGGATAGGAGAGATGAGCGCGGTAGATACGTCGAACCCGGGCCAACCTATGCATCACTCCGGTGACCAATTAGAAGCGGCGTTTCTTCGTTTCGCGATCGACAAAGCTCGCGTAACGAAAAGAACTACCGAAAACGAGAAAGAAATCCCCTGGAGGGTAGAAGAAACCGGGACGAATTCTATTGTTGTAATGGGACAGAGGAGATCCGAAAAACCGATCCGCCAGGCAAACTCCTGTAAACCTTCTGCTCAATGCTTAGATCTTTCATGTTAGAAGATTTGAAATAATATTTATCAATCAATTTATTATAATGACCCAATTTCTCTTTATATAAC
>NW_017177489.1:0-801 GCF_001652005.2 Ceratina calcarata
TTTTTATAAGTTATAAAACTCTTGTAGTCAAAATAAACAGTCCCAATTAAAAAAAAAGTGATGACTTTGAAATATCGAAAAAAATGACCTTAAGAAAAAAATTCGGCCCATCATCGTATTGGCGCCTACGAACAGAATATTTTCTCCACCTAGCATTTTTTCTATCACACAAAATAAGCGATATATTTAAGGTGGTCAAGTTAGGTGAAATACCCTGTATACAGGGAATAAACCTACTAGTGGGCAATATTTTATGGACGTGTTCTTGAGTTCGAAATAAGACGAAAATGAAGAGAGAAAATTGCGTTTGGAGCATCATTAATTAATTATTAACGAATAAAAATTTGGCGTTTTTTTTGGCGAATTTTGGCGTATTTGACAATTTGACTTGCATCGATATACGAAATTTGTGGGTTTATCTCGGGAGCTGGAAATTGCAAATTATTTTAACATAATATAGCGTCACATTCAACCTAATTACTCGCCAAATACAGAAGAATATATCGAAACTCGCTCTGTGGGATTTTCGAGTTAGGAGCGTGAATGCCCTTTTCTACGCACCGAAACGAAATATCCACATGAGTACACGTGCATCGAAATTATCCCGTCCGTAGTGTTTATTAACACANATGTTGTCTGCTGTCGACGAATTGTGCGATGCGCGAATCGTGCAGCACGATGCACAATTCTCAATTTATAATTATTCTGCATCCACAAAGGGTTTCATAAATGATTTTAACTGTATTCTATCATCCATATGTAGAACACAAAACAATACGAATTTCAAATCGCACTTCGGAA
>NW_017177490.1:0-743 GCF_001652005.2 Ceratina calcarata
ATACATAATACAAAAATAAATGTCTGCACATGCGTTAGAATTTTTTTCTTGTCTTTTACTTAATTCTTCTCAATTTCTATAGAGACTCTCAAGTGAAATTTGGCACATGAGTTGAGTAATAATTAATCGTTTCTGAGTTGCGTTTCACAATTCTGAGAATAGACTCCATTTTGAACAATTATAACGTCGACTGTAGATACGATCACATATGATTTTCAGATATAACTATACTAGCAGCAGGTCGTTTCAATTTTCTAATATCCGAATCGCGTGTACGGCAAAAAGCAAGGTTGGGTGAGTAGAAGCTGGCAAAACCATACATAGGGACCCTGTAATCATCTAGTGACGAGGTTTCTCAAGCGTATTTCGTAGCCGGTTATGATTATCAACGGAAATATAGTATTCAGTTTAATTGCATAATTGTACCGTTTAAGGGGACCGATTTAATTTGTTCACTTTGTTGGGCGATTCCTGGCCGGCGTTAATGGGCCCGGGCCCAGAAACCAAATGAAGGGGTTCCACACTCGTGCGCATATATCAATCCCAGGCAAGCTTAGATCAAATTACATACCATAGTCTAAATGCTGGAATGTAAATGGTACATCGTTGCCCATCGAACCGGTCGTTAAATTCTAATTCTTTTATGATTTACGAAATTTTTTGAACGAGATTTCGGACCGGAAGTGACTTAGAATTGTTCAGGAGAATTCCATTTAATTCGTGGTATTTATTTATTTTTAGAT
>NW_017177490.1:1943-9917 GCF_001652005.2 Ceratina calcarata
GTTTAAATACATGGGTAAATAAAATAGCATTGTGGACTCAATTTGATGAAATAATAAATTTATATAAAAATTATACTAAAACATGAAATTCTAATTGTAAATAATGAAAAAAAATCTACGTATTGGTTCCACTGATGAGGAAATGGGAACAGGATTTTCCAACGCGAGAAATGGTTTTCAGTGCGAAGGTTCCCCCGAGAGGAAAAGTTTTCAGACCTCCCGCGGCGCAGCGTCACGGGTGGGTCCCGCGAAGCCAATTCCGTCGTTATTGTGCGTAAATACTGAATCATCGCCGGGCGCAAAGGTGATTCGAGACGCGGTATTTAACGGCTTTTAACACCGGGGTCGAAGATACGCCAAGAAGAGGCTCCCATCGTTCTTCATTTTCCGCCGTTTCCCATCGATTCTCCCTACACAATGCAACCCCGGACCTCTGCCCTAAGTTGAAAGGAACACGAGATGGAGACGAGTTCCAATGAAAATTACTTTTTACTCCTGTTGAGAATTTATTAAGGGGAAACGTCGAGTTTATGACGTTTAACGTCTAAATTAATTATCATAGAGGGCGCGGTTGACGCTCTTAATTATTCACCGACCTCGATAGAGCTTTAAAACTTTGCATGCTTCACGAGATACTACGTAACGATACTGCAAGCTTCGGGACGAAGATGATGGAGTGGAAAATGCGAAACATGATACGTTCTACATTCTTCCATTACGTTTCAACAGAGTGCAAAGTTGGTAATTGTTACACCTGTCGAATTATGTTACTTTTGAAATTCTGATGAATCATGTTACTTTCTGTCTGTCGGTTGGTCAAATATACTAATTCACGAGGATATCAGGTTTATAAACTGTAGAATGATTGCCTCTATCAATTGTTTAAGTAATTCAGTTGTAACAACTGGGGAAATTAGTGAAGAGTCGATTGAGAGTAGTTCAGGCATGTCCAACTGAGAATCCACACTTACTATGCTCTGATGATTGAGAAAATATTGTAGAAATAGGTTAAAATATGATAGGAAGTGAAGCATTATTCGATATTTGGAGAAAAAAAAATTTTCAATTTTTTCGAAATTTTTCGCAGGGGTACCCCTTCAGATTTTGCGAAATTTTCGTTTTTTGCCAATAACTCCCAAACGGATGGACGTAGAGGGATGTTTTTAGGTTCATTTTGTAGAGGACGACGAGACCTACAATTTCCATATAAAAATTCTTCGCTAGCGTCAATAGTTAACCAGTAATTTGCAAAAAACTGTTTTTTCGTTTTTCGTCAATAACTCGTAAACTATTGATGTTAGCAACAAAATTTTATATGGAAATTGTAGATCTCGTCGTCCCCTACAAAATGGTCGCAAAAACTTCCCCGTAGGACCAACGGTTCAGGAGTTATTGGCAAAAAACGAAAATTTCGCAAAATTTGAAGGGGTACCCCTTGGAAAAATTTCGAAAAAAATCGAAAATTTTTTTTTCCTCAAAATATCGAAAAATACTTCAAATAAAAGTTGTAGGTGATACTATTACCTATTACAAGTAGTTTTTTAATAGTAATAAGAGTCTATAAGTACAAATTCAACATGCTAGCATCCTTTAAGTACCTATACACCCTTATGATGGAAGCCTTTGTATTTATAACAAAACTTAAATATTCCAAATGACCTTTGAATCCACTCATTAATGATACTAAATAATAAATATAACAATAATTCTTGATTGCTTTTCGTTAAGCTATCATTTATGAATTAATCGACAAATACTTGTTGATCGATTTTGGTTAACAAAAATGGTTGACATTTAATAGCAGCCTGTGAATTATTTAGTTACAGTGATCACTGTTTCGAGCCGGGCACGGATATCATTGCGAACAACAGCGTGCGCGATGGCAATTAATCGTAACCATTATAGAACGTCCTTTGTCCCGGAACAATACGCAGCGCCGCCGGTACATAGAGTCTCGAACCACTGTGATCGAGGCGAAACGTATTCGGACCGATTCCCGCCACAGTTTAACCCGACTGGGTTCAAAAGCAAACGTTCACATTAATAAACACGTGTGCGTTGCTGGTTGTCTCTCGGCAAAAGCGCACAACTGCGCACACTTATCAGTTAATACTAGATTACGGTTAGGTTGGGTTAGGTTAATACGTAAAATGGCGATCAGTGATAAACTGACGTTTCCAGAATATACAAATAAAATAATTCAATTGAGGACCAGTTGAATTCGATGTTTCATACAAAATTTTGTCCATCGGACATAAATTTGGGGATGAAAAGGGGATGATGTTTTTTTTTTCTGGAAAACAAAGCAGCTTTTTATGCGGGGGATCGACGCGCGTGATAAAAAAAAAAGGAACGGCATATTTATGCGTCGAATTACCGGGTTCGCAAAGGCAAGAAGCCTGCAGAGGATCGGGAAAGCAGCTTTCCCGACCCTCGACCGACACCCGCTCCCTCCTCCACCCCCGCGCTCGGGCTCTACGCCCCGAGCAACAACACTCGTCATTTAAAAAAGCGACCCTTTAAAATAAATCCGCATCGCCTCTCGCGAGAGCTGCTCCGAGGGACGTGCCCGTTATAATCCACCCCCTCTTCAACCCTCAACCCCTGCCCGCAGCTTCGAACACCAACAGGAATCCGGGCTCTGTGATTAACTCCCATTCATCGATGGCTTAACCCAACCGCAAAACCGGTCGAACCGCTCAACGTTTAGCATCTCATATATTTAAGCATACTTAAGATTGTGTGCGAGCCAAAATAGGAAAGATACAACATTTGAATTTTGAGAATTAATTGAAATTACGTTGAGGAATCTCCTCCCAAAATTTGTAAAGATGACCTTTTTTGGGTTAGGGTGGACCTATTGATTTATTGAAGTCCAATGTTTGAAGCTTATCTTCAAGGCGATATTAAGTATTGAATGTACATGCAACCCCATTAATTGTAGCGCAGAAATGAACGCCACCTGGAGGTGGGTAGACGTATTCGAATTGAATTGGGCCTCTGGTTGGCCGAGTTATGACTTTGAGATGAGAATTTGCGAGGTACTAGCCAGCAATTTCGTGCGCACGTCACCGAAGGGCGGGGGAGACGTCGCCGGAAACGTCAAACGCGTACGTCGATCGTCGCTGAATTCCACGGAAATTCTCTGCTGTCCCTGAAATGTTCGCTACCAAGACGGGACCTACACGAGTTAGCTGTAGGGAATTATGTGTCGATCTACGCGTCGCCGAACATCACGAGTACTTGCCAAGTTTCCAAATTACCGCCAAATCGCAACAGGCTTCATTTACAAGTGGATTTCATTGCGCCATTTTCAATGACATTTGACTAATCGACGGCCAATCGGAAACCATTTTCTTAAATGATCCTGAATTTTATTTTTTACTTTTAAATATCGAGTCTTCATTGAAAATGAACCTAAAACTTTGCAGAAGAATTCGAATGTATGGAATTTGTGGTGGAATTTATGGATACTTGTCACGTAGCCTCGTAATTGTGGCCGCGACCCTCGGCTGAGATCTGATCGGTCCAATCTTTGAGATGATTGATTTAATAGCTGGAGGTATGAACGGGATGGAAGGTGCAGCGACCTAATGCTGAATACTAATGCCCCATGATAACAGCGATTAAGACGAGACCGCTTGTTTCAGTATTAAACCGGTGCTAAACCTGTCCAGAATCTGAGAGACCCTTCACAGTCCTCAATAATTACAAAATGTAATTTTGTTAAAGTAAAAATCCCTAGCAATAATCATTTGACCATTGCTTGACTAATAGGCTTATCCAATATAATAAATTTCGCCAAAATCTGTTAATTCTATTCAGACTATTCTTGAGTACGTCTCCAATTTTATGGTTACAATTTCGTTGGAGAAATTAATTTACAATGTGAAATTAGGCATCTGTTCATAAATTCCCTATTTATTTTCAATTTCCCTTCGTACTGTAGGAAACTATTCTTGGTAGTATTTGCCTAAGGCTGATGAGCAAAGGGCTGGGATGGGTTCTTCCTAGGGTCAATTCTGCTTCCCACGGGACAGCCCGGTTTTATTTGTTTGCTCAGGTATTCACGCAGGACCTTCGACCGTTTAACGAGCGGGGCCAACTCAGATTTCCACTATAGACAATTCTTACTGCTGCACGTCGTAAATTACTAGCGATCTGTAACTGACGTTCATTGCGCCCCCATCATCGTCTACCCAATTGTAATACATTATTACCTATTATTATTATTATTATATATATTACTGTATGTATTTATGTAATACTGTATATGTTATATACTCTGTATTATATACTATATATTATTTATTATTATATACGATGTATTACCTATTATTCTTTGTATTATATACTATGTATTACTGTATGTATTACATAGTATGTATTACTTGCTATGAAAATTCTTATTGACCGGGAGTAGACGGGGACGAAATATTTGTTGGGAGCGTATGGTGGCAATATTTGCGCGGTCGTGACAGCGAGACAATAAGCCTCGATCCGACACGCGATATACAACCACCCTGGGTTCTCTATCATCCGCGATCCACCCTTGAAGCCCCACTTCTTGTTATGGTACACCCGTCCAACCCTTCGTCCCATCGAGAAAAACAGGAGACGCTGCGAGGGAGGAGGGCAACGGACGGCTAGAAAGGGGCTTTGACGGTAATCCGGGATTGTAAATTAATCCTTTCTACATTAATTTATACCCACGGATTATTTACTGGGGTTATCGATATTGTTCATCGATTATCTAGTTACTTTAGTTCGTTTATAAAAAATTCCCAATAAAGTAAAGAATTTATTATACGGGGTGGGTCACCTAATGTTTAGTGACTATAATTATTGAAGGTCGTTCAAGGTCATCTTCGTTTATTTAAATGGAACCGCCATTTTTTAAACACCTACGATAGTCCCTTTCATTAGGAATTTAGTGATTATAATTGTTCAAGGTTATTCAAGGTCATCTTCGTATATTTAAATGGAAGGACAATTTTTTAAACACCTACGATGACAGTCCCTTTCATTAGGAATTTAGTGACTGTAATTATTGAAGGTCATTGAAGGTCACCGCAGTTCCTTTAAAGGACGTCATTAACTCGAATGTCCATTTGAAAATTTCGGACAGTGACCGTCTTGTATTTCGAAATATGAGAATTGTTTGAACTGAAGGAAGTATGTTAGCGAAAGATTCCGACTGTTTGAAGAGAAAGCCGGAGGCCGGACCACCCTGTACGCGAAAGTCCTTCCGTCTGTCGTATACCTGGGAAGGACGCCGCCGCCGCGTCAGGTTTAATTCATACGAGCCAGATGGCAACGATAGGGCCGGGGCTTTGTGTGTCCGCTTTCCACCGTGGCATCGGTTTAATAGAAACCTCCGCGAGAAGAACATCGTTAAACCGTTTCACGACGCCTTTGTTAATACAACAGGCGTGTATCCGTGGCACACCGGGGGTGGAAAGCCGCGGGGCCATGCATTATGCAGCAGGTCAGCCTCGCTCGAAAATAATTAGGCTCCAATTGGAAAAGGATTTTCAACTGGGCCCGAAATACTCAACGCAAGAACCAATTATGGGCATTATGCCAATTATATTGTTCATGTAAATCAATAATTAATTAAAGGATTTATTAATAATAATTTATACTTGCGCCATTTTAATTTTTAGTGAAAATTACAAAAGGCAATTATGGGCATTATGGGCATTATGGCAATTCTACTGTCTATTAGGTAAATGAATAATTAATTGCAGGATTTATTAATAATAAATTATACTTACCCCATATTAATTTTTGGTCGAAATTGAAGAAAGCAATTATGGGCATTATGGCCATGGAATAATTAATTAGATCTGATGGGTGGCTGGGGTTTAAGATACGACGAGACGGTTCGATCGCTGTCACTCTGACAAGAACAAGATAGAGGTTCCCTTATCAAATATACAAAATCCTGGAAAGAATTTATTGGCACCCTTTCGTGTATCGTGACCTACGATACCCAGACAGAATAATCGAGTTTCCATCAAGGATCGGGGGGGGCTTCGGTTATCGGTTGGATTTGTCATCCTCTCCAGCACGAGCACTCGTGTCAAAGGAGTAGTGACGATCGTCGAAAGCATTGTCAGAAATGGCGACCCTCCACTTACGTCCCCGACGCTGTTCGTCCGACCAACACACCCTTAATAAACACACACACACACACGTCTGAATAAACGGTGAACAATAACTACAATTATTTTTAGCCATCCCACAATTAGGGAAAATTATTAAAAAAAATTTCTGTTCATTTAAAATCATAAAGAAAAATCAAACCCATAATTCGTTTGAAGTGTACATTCATCGTCATTGATGCTGACCCACATCAAAGTTGAATATTGTAGTGAATTTTGTAATTCATAGTTCCGTGGGTACGCAATGGAATTTGCATCTTATCTGAAGTAGGTTTTTCCCCCCCGGTAGATGAAAACACGTATTATCATTAGGGGTTGATCCTGCTGGAGCCCGGCCAGTCTATCTGGGTTTGTCGGCCGCCCAAAAAACTTGGATCTCCTCGCGGAGAGAGCGTCGATTTACACGGGAAGCAGAAGTTTCACGGTTGTAGCTGTGTAGTTCGCGGGACGGTGTACCGCTTATAATTAACGCGGCGGAGGGATGCAAACTGTACTTACGGACGATTAATTAAACCGCACACGGCGGTGGCGCCCGCTCGCTGGCTCCTGGGACTCGTAACCGGCCGCATTCTAATGAAATTGTGTTTCCGATGATAAAGATACCAGCAGTTGCTTAACCTGCTGTTCCTGTTTCATAGATTATCGGTTCGCTTGTACTTCGGATAACCTAAGAAACCATTTAATTAAAATACATTTTTCGGTCAACATTTTTGGCGCCAAATTTGAACCTACTTACTTGTTCTGCGTCGTTTTAAATAAATAAATCCGTCCAGTGATTACACGAAAGATTGTAATAATTAAAACTTGTTAATAAAGTAAAAAAAATAGAATTTCATGGAAATGGAATGGAGTTATGGTAATGGAAAAAGGACGGGAAGATTGTTTAACGTCTCCCTTGGACAATCCGTAGGAAATTATACGCGTTTCACGAGAAAAACATAATGGGACAAAGGTAATTGCCTCGGGTAGATCGATGGTAAGAAATTGCGTTTTTAAGCCTCGTGGAAAGCCGTGGAGTGGGAGGGGGGTTGGTTGGTTCGCGCGGAGGGAAACTAATCCTCCCTTTTTTCGTTCAGAAACAACGATTACAATTTAATAGAAATCTCACGGCCGTCTCTTCGAGGAAAAAACACCGACGACGGACGTAACGAGATTCTTTTTCAATTTCCCTCCAAGATGCGCGGACCGGCGCCATATTAATTCGCGTCGCTGTTAAACGGGAAACTTGCGGCCGGTTCCTGTAATTAATCAGAAATACCCAAACCTTGTTTTACGTCCAACATCGCCTTCCTAAATATTTAATGTTCTGAATTAAATAAAACAATAAAACTTCCAATTGTTTTAAACAAAATTGTTTTATTATTGAGAACTTTTCTTATCGCCATTTTGTTCGATTGTGGAAATCAGCCAATTAATTATGTCCTTATGGGTGTTCGTTGTCTGTCGATGGTTCATTAACCGGTTCGACGTTCCCGACGTGGAAAAATGCGTGAACAGGTGCGAAATACGAGGCCTTGATAACGTATGCCGCGTCATAACTCTCGGTTGGGCGAGAGTAATGCCCGGCGTCGGTGATAAAGAACGGCTAGGCTTTGTCAGTATCGAGCTACTCCTGTCCCATTCCTACCTGATGAGGACGGTGGGACCCGGAGGGAGTGGGGGTGCGAGCCAATATTTTATCGCCGCGGACCGTCATCGTGGGCCATTGTGCACCGCCTTCGGTCCATAGTTCAGACGGTGACATTTCAATAAACCCGTTAGGGAATAAGGTCAGCCTTGAAAACCCTATTGAGGCCATCGAGCCTTC
>NW_017177490.1:10171-15461 GCF_001652005.2 Ceratina calcarata
TTTATCAGGCTAATTGATTTAGAATAAAATTATTACTATAAAGTATATTCTAGTCTAGGGAAGTATTGTTGAGTATAAGATATTCTGTAGGAAGTTAATGAAATTATTTTGTATTGGAATAATAAAACAGTCTAGGGACATTATTTTTTTTTTCAATATTAAATCAGAAAAGAGATTAAAAACCAACTTTAAAATTATTTAAGTAAGTATTGACTGATTGAAATAGAATCATCATTCATTTACACCATTCATAGTGACATTGCAATGAGCATTAAATAATTCCTAGGGCGTTCCATTGAACTTTTTAACTGAATCCTCGGATTAATGTTTCCCCTCTCTAGTAACATTTAAGATTAATTTAAAAACTGTGCAAGAACCAACTAAATATTGACCGGCGGTTGAAATATAAACAGTAAACTCGTGGGACGTTATATACATTAGAAATGAATGGGTCGAAGTTCAGGAAACTTTTAAGACGATCCAATATTTATCATTCGCCGGGGATAGGAACTTTTTCCTGTTACACGTTCCTCAGGTAAACTTACCTGGTGCCTGTTTTCGCGGCTGCTACCTGCCCTGCAATTATCGTATATATCAACAGGAAATAACGAGCAGTGGCTTCATTAGGTGACCCAGTTGGGTGGCAGAGGGGGGAAAAATGGAAGCGGGATGTTTTGTCGACGCTCCATTTTGCCTCTCCCTTAAGTGTTTGTTTAACTCTTTCCTGAAGACTCATCGCCGAAATGAGTTTAGCAAATGACCTTTCCTCTGGTTTTTCAAGGTCATCAGCCTCTGCGATAAAATGCATTCAGCGTAAATATTTTTGCAATTTTATTGGAAAACCGTTCAGTTCATAAGAAATCCCTAGTTAGTAAACTAGTCGCTAAATCCCTAGTTAATAAATTATTTTTGTCAATTTATGAAATACGTGAGGTAATTTCCGGAAGCGTGGCATCCTGTTTCCCACAATTCTCGATTCTATACGGTGTCGATCGAACGCGGGGGTGGAAGCGGTCGGAGTGGGTGGCGGTGGGGGTTATAGGTTGGTTTGTTTGAAAGTTCGATTGGACGGGTCAAGCGAGGAGAAGCCTGCGACGGGACTTAACCGTCGGGGGATAAGTAGCTGTCAGTTCCGTTGCGTCAGTAGGTTTGCCGGATCCGGGGAAAACCCGCAGCATTCACGGTCCTCCGCCGAATTGTGAAAAGAATGATGTATTGAGCCTGTAAACGGCGTGACGTCCCCGGAACCGTTTCTTACACGCTCGTGACCCTAGCGTCCCGTCTGCAACCGCCCATTACTCCCATTGTATTCCCGAGGAAACAGCACTGCCGGACACGTAGTTACCTCACGACTCCTGGGTGTCCTTCGGCCTCCTCCCAGATGCAATTACGTTTTCGCAGCTCGGAGGACCTTTCGAGTGGGGAACAACCGAGAGATTTCTTCAGTGATTGCGAGGGCCCGCGGTATATCTCTCTAACGATCTTTTGTACGACACGGGCCAACCTTCGATGCTAATAAGGAAATAATTCGAACGTGTCAAACAATTTGCTTAAACCAGTTCTCATGAAACTACTCTATTATTTTGGAATATCAGTCAATTTGACGTGTCTTATGTTAAGTCGTTTAATTTCATGAAATTGAAGTGCCTAATTATGCACATTTATTTCTAAATCGGTTCGAAAGTATCTAGCAATTTGCTGAAGGCAGTTCTCATGAATCCTATTTTGGAATTTCAGTCAATTTGACGTGTCTTATGTTAAATCGTTTAATTTAATGAAGTATAAATATCACATCTATTTCCAAGTTGGTTTGAAGGTGTTAAGCAATTTGCTTAAGGCAGTTTCCATGCTGTTTGTAAATCCCGTGATTTGGGGAATGAATGGAATATAATTCTTCTATTAAATTATTTAACCGAGTCGAACGTATTCCTGACTGTTCATTCAGTTATCGACGTGAAGCACGATACCAATCTTCGAATTCTATTAATAGCCTTTGAGTATAATTGGAAACTAGGACGACGTTTCATGTCACTTCAGTCCCTTTTATTTCTCAGTTAAACAAATATACAATTTTTTAATCATTTCCAAGTCGATTTCATGTAAACAGGCTTAATCCCACGATTTCTTCCATTATTAAGATCGTACATTAAATTTGTGTTTCTGGTTATTCGAATTCGTTGTGAAATGATCTGAAGACAGTGAAGTGATTCGGCGTGGGAAACGTGGAATTCCAAGTGCATGAGCCACACCATGTGACACCCTCGGAAGCGCCTCCTCCCTCGTCACGGTTGCCCATAATTCGGTCTCGGACAGGTAGGAATGTTTATAACCTGTGGATACTTTAAGTCTGTGGTCTAAACCCAGGTGATATATAACCAGTAGGTTGACTAATCCCCTCCACCCTCGTGGTCAGAGGTTCGTACACCTAAATACCCGTGCCCCTTCAAATACAGACCATTTCCGGAGTCACGCTTGCCCAATCGCGTCGCCATTAATTCTTACAATCTTTCATAATCTCAAAAATCACTAGTTTTTTCATTCTAACCTAACCTAAGTCAATTATTAGGCAGTTTTTGTAAAATTGTTAACCGTGTATTTAATTAACTAAATATTAGGAAGAGGGAACAATGTCAATCGTCCCGGTGTCCAATTATACTGATACGAAGATTGATATGAACGATAATTAAATGAAACAGCGCCGATACGTTCGGAATGGTTGATTAAATAAAATAATCCGACAGAAAGAGGAGGACCTCATCGTTGAAACGATAAACCATGTTACGAAGAATTGATAATAAATGAGAGCGGGATGACAAGGTCAAAAGGAGCGATCCTTTAATATAGTTTCCCAGTAAAACGTATAATTCATTTCCCGGAGGAGGAAGAAACGTAATCGTTTGATGCTCGACGGTATTCAGCACGCGTGTACCCCGGCCGCGTTCTACGTGCTCTCGTTAATCCCGTGATTAATGCTACTTCCTCCTCGGGTTTCGGGCGATGGTGGCGGCGCCGGAGTTATCCGAGGCAAAGGCGCGTACCAGCAAACAACCTGCTTTGTGGCAATTACTTTTAGATACACTCTTGACGAGCGTGCTTTGTTCATGGTTAAAACTGCGCCGCGAGGACACCAATTGCGGGGCAGCCTTTCTGCGAATTAAACTCGTTACCAATCTAATTTCGAGTAATCAACCCTTCCCCCCCACGTGCGTGTATACAAATGCAGGTCTTACACAGAGATACGAACGCGGGGATAATCGCGTGAACGCAAATTGTATAAAGGAATCCGCTGGGTACATTTCGTTAATTTGTTTCTTTTTAGGTTCAGACACTTGCCGGGTCGTTGTGACAATTTTATATACGTAAAATAATTTTTCTACATAGGATGTTATAGGAAAAGTGTTTCTGAACAATAAGTTCTTTTGGCAAAATTCAATGCGACGCACGGTTTTCGAGTTATTGACGAAAAACGATGACCAATCGCACCGCGCGTGAGGCCCGCGCTCAGCCGAGGGAGTGGGGGCTCGCGGCGCTCGGCAGTGGCTCAGCGCGGGCCCGCGCTTAGTCAGAGGAGTGGGGCTCGGTTCCTGACGCTTGCCAGTGGCATTAGTCAACGTTTTTCGTCTATAATTCGAAAACCGTGCGTCGTATTGAATTGTGCCAAAGGAAATTGTTGCTCAGAATCATCTCTAGAATCATTCTATATATCATTTAACTTAAAAAAAAAATTATTAAACATAGAGATGGCGTCTTACTTCGTTAGATTCAATTATATAATCTTGAATATCTTTTTTATAAAATGCAGTACCAATTTTAAATATTTTCACACTCTTCTTTTTTTAATTATGTAATTCATAGCAATAATTAAATTAATTAAATTTTTTAACATGTTTCTGATTCAATCCGCCTTTTGGGATACGTGCATTATGGAATGGCGATAATACCGTTTAACGGTTCATCGAGTATTGTAATGAACAATTGAACAAGATAATATTTAATTAGCCGTTGATCACCGGCCTTACAAAACTGGGCCAGGGTTGTCCCGATTCCTCGTTTCCGCTTGATTTATTTCCATTATTTTTAACGATAGCTATATCGTTGCGTCACCAGCCGGAGTTCAATCGGATTAACATTCGCTGATCATCGTTAATGCAATTAGTGACCTGGAAGCGGGGAATGCACGTCCGGATGAACGTGAAACCGCCATTGTTTAACCATTTTCATACGAAATGGAATATAAAATGTTTATTAGAAAATTCTTATCATCCTATTCTTATTTCTTACAAATCGAATTTATAATTTATATATGCATGAAAACCTGTCGATGACTATTGATTAACTTTTATCGTTTCACCGGGTTTCCACGGTGCGGCGCCGTAGCCTGATTATTCAATTAGGCGTTATCACCCATCTTTCATACATCTACACGATTATTCCTGTGCGCCCCCTTTACCCAGTCGCGCAACAAAAAGGACATCAGCCAGCGAGAACGAACTATTAATAATTATGTAAATGTGCATTCGATAAAATTAATTCACCGTTATAAATTAAGGCAAACACGGCCGCGTCGTCTCGATACAAATGCGGTGTACAAGATGCCGTCTACAGGGAGTTTCAGAAAAAAATATGACAGCCTTAAGTAGGCGATTCTGGAGGTGATTTTGAGCAACAATTTCCTTTGGCAAAATGCAAAGCGACGTACGGTTTTTGAATTATGGATGAAAAACGTTGGCCAATGGGAACGCGCGGAGCCACAGGAGTGGGGGCTCGGCGACGCTCGGCATTGGCTCAGCGCGGGCCCTACGCGCTCTCATTGGTCAAACGTTTTTTGTTAATAATTCGAGAATTATACTTGGCTTTGAATTCTACCAAAAGAAGTTGTTGCTCAGAATTATCCATTCTTGAGACTGACACTGTTTCTGGGATGCCCTGTATAATACAGGAACGGCCTCGCATGATGTTGTACGCGAGAGCGAACGGCGGATCGGAATCGTTAAGCTCGCGTACGTCTTATTTATTAGTCCCGCGGACCTGGGTACAAGGCCGAAACACTCCGCTCTTTGATCAATCGCCCCTGCTTACGTATTCACTTAAGCCGGCAATAATGGCTTTATAAAACAACCGGCGATGTTCGCCGGCTCGTCGCCCATTCGTCTTCCCTGGCCTAATAGCTAATTGGAATGAGAAAAAGAAGATGGCGCTTAATTGCCTCTACGCTTTAATCGAACGATTAATTATTTTCCAACCAGACGTCGCCATGACAGAATATTCAGGATTTGCATGAATTATTAAG
>NW_017177490.1:16305-18292 GCF_001652005.2 Ceratina calcarata
TGCTTTGGGCAATATAGGTATATACTAAGTTTCAGTCTTTCTAGTGTTAAATATATATTTTGCACATTTTACTATTTTCTCTATATAGGGTTTTAAGATTGGAGATTGGAATGAACGTAGGAACGATTGTATGTACGCTGGAGGAAAGAAAGTAAGCTGAATTAGATTATTGGTTATCCGTGAAATTCGCAGTTTACCGGTAGTGGTTCTCGTTAAAACGTTTCCAGTTGAAAGTTTACCGAAACGATAAGGCGAACCGTGGAACTATCGAACCGTCGGCCACGAAAAATGTAACAGTCATGCCGCTTACGACCAGAGGCATAAACACGCTAACCAATTTCCCAAACAGAACCACCATGCCTACCATTTAACCACATCATATTCCCATCCGTTCCTGACTTCATCCACAAGTCACACAAATATTCTATTAATTATTATAAAAAAAATTTTTAAAACAATTATTTAATTATTTAAATATTGCATTAAATATTACACTAATTATTGTATAAAATTATATTAATTATAAAATATTTTTAATAAAATTCTTATTGAAAATTACAATTATTATTTAAATATTATTATTATTTATTTAAATATTGCATTAAATATTACACTAATTATTGTATAAAATTATATTAATTATAAAATATTTTTAATAAAATTCTTATTGAAAATTACAATTATTATTTAAATATTATTATTATTTATTTAAATATTGCATTAAATATTACACTAATTATTGTATAAAATTATATTAATTATAAAATATTTTTAATAAAATTCTTATTGAAAATTACAATTATTATTTAAATATTATTATTATTTATTTAAATATTGCATTAAATATTACACTAATTATTGTATAAAATTATATTAATTATAAAATATTTTTAATAAAATTCTTATTGAAAATTACAATTATTATTTAAATATTATTATTATTTATTTAAATATTGCATTAAATATTACACTAATTATTGTATAAAATTATATTAATTATAAAATATTTTTAATAAAATTCTTATTGAAAATTACAATTATTATTTAAATATTATTATTATTTATTTAAATATTGCATTAAATATTACACTAATTATTGTATAAAATTATATTAATTATAAAATATTTTTAATAAAATTCTTATTGAAAATTACAATTATTATTTAAATATTATTATTATTTATTTAAATATTGCATTAAATATTACACTAATTATTGTATAAAATTATATTAATTATAAAATATTTTTAATAAAATTCTTATTGAAAATTGCAATTATTATTAAAATTCTTCATGGTGTTGGTTAATAATTGATACAGTAATTGATTTAATCGACGATGGAAGGGGTACAGGTTTCATATAAAACGGGTTGGTTAGGTTAGGTTTTCAGAGAAACGTGAGTCCAGCGTGGATCGTGTAACTATAACAACTGTCGTTGAAAACGGTGCCACGTTACGGTCGACCGTTTTCAACGGTATAATAGAGCGATACCATTGGAAATCAGAGGGTGGATAACGTTTAAGGGCGCTGGAGGGTGTATGAATTATGGATCCGGCGGGGTGTTTTTGCTGATTCTGTATAGAAAGGGAAAAACTTCTCTACCCGAGGCCCGATAAACTATGACGTTTCCTGAAAAACGTGTTAAGGAGGGCTGGCCAGGGTAATGCGTTCCAGCGGAAAAACTACGCGCACTGAAAAAGGGTTCGCCAGAAAAATCACGACTTCCCTTGTGACAGGCAAAAAATTCCTCTCCTTTATTTCCATTTATTTATCATATACGAAACGAGACCAGTTGTTATATAACGTACAGTATTTTATGCGTTATTCTATATTTTACTGTATGTACAATTATTCTATATTATAATATATATATTTTATATTTTATAAATAAAACTGAGAAATTCTACTTATTCATTTATGAACAACGACTTCTTTTGGCAAAATTCAATGCGAGGGTTTTTGAATTATTGACGAAAAACGCTGACCA
>NW_017177490.1:19387-21372 GCF_001652005.2 Ceratina calcarata
ATTAAATACTTTGAGTCAATGGAGGAGACTTTTGATACGTCGTCAGCGTTTTGCGATTGGTTAAAATGTCCTAAGATTGGGACATTGTAATGGCAGACTGCCGTTAATCGTTCCCTTACACCTGCACCCCCGCCCACGCCTCCCGAGACCAGCATGGATTGCGAAACAATGCACCGAAGTTCGACAATCTTCGAGTAATCGACGACGCTCTGACTTAGACGCAATTTCGCAAAGATTAGCGAGCAATCAGCCCCTTTCATCGCCGATTCGATTCACCCGTTTCCAAACCAGTCACCCAGACACCTCCACCAATCATTCTTTACGTTATTTAATTAGTCCAGAGAAAAGCAACGATTATTGGTTTTCAGTCTTCCTATGATTCCCCCATATAAATTCTTTTAAGTCTCCCAGAAAAAGTGTTAGAACAAAAAAAGAGTGATTCTGAGTAACAATTTCCTTATTAAAATACAAAGTGAGCCATGATTTTTGTAACAGCACGTGTGTCACAAATCGGTGTCTGAAATCCTGTCACAAATTAATTCCCAACGAATAACATCTGATGTTGAAGACTCGAGTCAATTAATACACAATAGATGTACACGTGTTTGATTCCGAATGAATGAATCGATGAGGAGGAAGAGGAGGAGGATGAGTACGATAGACTCTTCTGAAGCTATCGACTCCTGATTCCACCAGTCACGATGACGTAGGCGGAACGATTATGCGTATAAAAGTCGACCGTGTCAAATCATCGGTTACCCTTACGGAACTGTAAAGTCCTGGACGTAATAAATGATCCTCGGGTTCCGTTACGTTACGGACCGAGAAAGGACAGTGGAGGGGAGGGGGGAGGTAGGGTTACGGTTGGCGAGGGTCATGGAATGAATTAAGTATTCTGCGGAGGGCGGACAGGCTCGTTCACCTTCCGGAGAGGTAGAGATAGTTTAGTTTTAAGGAAACCGGACGATGGACTACCTCCCGGGACGTTTGAACAAAAGTCCACGCCGAACTGCTCTCAGAACAGGGGGGAGAGGGAGGGAAGAGTGGAAAAAAGGGAGAAGTGGGCGGACGATAAATCACCTGGCAGAGGATCTTGAGGGAAATTCGGTGAAATCTCATCCATTAGCATTAGACCTTCCAATCTTATGGACCAACAACAATCTTCGTTTGTTTAGCAATTTTGTTGTATATAACAAGCAGGGGAACACATAAGGTTTCAAGCTTTCAGGCTTTTCATGATTTTTATTGTTCTCAATTATAAATGATAATATATATATAAAATAATTGTGTATGTAAAATAATAAAATGTTATAATAATTCAGTTTTTTGTTATTTTGTTTTTTATTGTTGTTATTGTTATTAGTTAGTATATACATATTTATATATACATACATATATAATAAATATTATTAAAAATTCTACTTATTTAATTAAATACATAATATAATTACGTAATATAATGTAATGGAAGTACTGCTACGTCAAACATTAATGAACGTAGGTAATTGATTACCTAATTAAAATAATTAACCGATTTCTATAAAAGATCGATTGGTCATGTAGTAAATCAGTTTCCCATGGTTAGACGCTGCGTGGAAATTTACCGCCCGACGACGAGTATTCGTTGATAATGCGTCTATAATGTCCCGACGTGAATTTGCCAGTGGTTTACACGCGGCTAGGATTATCGAACCAGGCACAGTGATGTAAATACACTACATATTTCATGACGCACCGAATATTCGCTAAATATGCGTGAACCAGCCAGGGTATATTCATTTCGACCCGTTCCGTGTCATTATGCACGAGTTTACGCGGCGCAACAACGTTCCGATACTCATGGCCACGGTACACCAAGAGATCCGTCTAATGCTACATTGTTATTATGTCAAACCTAACCTCTGTTCGCAGAAAATCTCAATTAAACGTCTCCACATGTTAAACGATCGTATATTATATACAATTATATTATATTTACAATATTA
>NW_017177490.1:21837-22862 GCF_001652005.2 Ceratina calcarata
GTACTGCACCAATCGTATAAGTCATTGTATCAATCATTGTAACAATCATTGTATCAAATATTTTCTGACTGCATAAAAAATTGCAACAATTCCAAATAGAATAAAAGTGTGATTAGTTGTAATAGGGGATGGGGGGAGGGGGGCGCCAATGATAAATCAGTGGAAGCTGTATGGGAATTGTCTGCTGCAAATAGCGTGGGTTCTGGTTACCTTACGTTCCTTCATCGATATTCCCGGGCCGGGTGTTCCGGATAAAAAGAAGCTTCATGGTCCTCTGGAGAGAACGCGTATACATATCGTGCACGTGTTCGCGGATAAATTTCGCCGGAGGAGATACAACGCCGAGATAGAACCCGGTATCGGTTGAAAATCCGGCACGATCCCATGCATGGATTGCCCGGCCCGTGTCACAAACGGCTACTCACCTAAACACGCGTCGTACGTACGTACGTACGTGTCACCGTGGCGTGTCACCGTGGCACGCGTGCCACGTGATTTATGACCACGACTATTAATAATATATTACATAATTTATTAAACCATTTTTACTATCGACATATATACTCCGTTTTTTTTTTTCCTTATACATGATTTATGTAACGCGTAACGATACAGCGTCACGCGAGGGTAGAGGAGGCCGAGATTCACTGACTCAGCGTGGAAAATGCGGGAGAGCCCTTTAGGAAAATTTCAATTACTCGCTCGGCGCAATATCGGGTGACATAAATATCGCATTGACAGCCCGGGGATTCATTGTAAAAACATCTGATGGCTGAGAAGGGTGCCAGGGGGCCTCCACTCGGTGTCACAGTAGGCTAACCCCGATCGAACCCCTAACCGTGTCAAGCTACGTGCACGCAGGGGCCACGAGTAATCCAAGTGGGCAACAGAATGAACTTAGCACGTGTTCAAAAAAAATCAGAACGATTTCACACGTCGCGAGTCAGTATCAATATTTCACTCAATGTTATACTCAATGTATTGGGTTGGCAACTGAATAATTGTGAAGTTCGTCGATAGATTTC
>NW_017177491.1:0-800 GCF_001652005.2 Ceratina calcarata
ACCATAGCACGGTCGCCGCATGTAATACAAGAAAGCGTTCTCCCATGGTATAACGTGGCCAAGTTCTCGTCGATAGCAGCTAGATTATCATTGAAAGTAAGATTATCATAGAACAATAGAAAGCTAAAGTAGTCAGTGCAAATTAAAAAAGAATTGAACTTGACGAAACAAAGAAATTGAATATAAAGATACAGTTTTTCAACACCTATAGTTTTATCAGCAAGGACTAGGTGCTTTACAAGACGGTAAACCATTAGCTTTTGAACTATCTGGTCGTGCTGGATTTGGACAACATTCAATTGGTCACAAAGTAACGGCAGGGTCCGACCACAACCCACTCGTGCGGATACACTAGCAATCAGCACCTATAGACTCTGATATAAAAAAGAGACTCTGACTCGAAAGGACAAGCCCGCAACCGGAAACACAGAGTGCGGATCGTGCGCCCCCCCACCCCCTCGCCTAACCTATCTTTATGCACCTGACCTAACGGCCAACCCCGCAAACCGGAAACACAGAGTGCGGACCGTGCGCCCCCCACCCCCTCGCCTAACCTAGCTTTATGCACCTGACCCAACGACATTGGGACAACCCCGCTACCGGAAGCACAGAGTGCGGACCGTGCGCCCCCCACCCCCTCGCCTAACCTATCTTTATGCACCTGACCCAAAGACACTCGGTCAACCCCGCTACCGGAAACGCAGAGTGCGGATCGTGCGCCCCCCACCCCCTCGCCTAACCCATCTCTACGCACCCTACCCAACGACCCTACATCATCACCGCCAAATCCGCACCGCGCC
>NW_017177492.1:0-800 GCF_001652005.2 Ceratina calcarata
ATCTATAATAACAAATTCAACATGCTAGCATCGTTTCAGTATATTATACATCCTTAATGTACTGTTATTGCAATAATTTGTATAGATGCGTTAATATAATCTTTCTGTCACATTAAATGAAATAAATACATTTTGTAAGAGCTACTTATTATCAAATTTAGTAATAGTTATGTCATTTAACTTGCTGTCTTTACTAGTATTTTCTACTCTTAATCTTTGAGTAATCTGTTTTAACTGGTTAAAAATTGTTTGATGAATGACCCTGGACATACTCGTATCTCATACTAGTGTTATTTATACATAGATACTAGTCGCTAGGCAAGAGAAGAAAAAAGAAAAAAAAAGACGAGCTAATCCATCCATGGTATCCCATTACGAGTCTTTACGAAAAAAAGGGGACCAAAGCAAACATCGATAAGCAGCTGGAGGTCAGATAAGAAATTTAAACATTTCTTCCTCGATCTGTCTTCTAAATCGAGACCACGAATCTTTTTCCTACCTCAAATAGCAATAAAAACTCATCCCTATTTTAAGGATCCTTTAAAAACTCCGACTTCTAAACAGGATATTATGCAAAACAAAAATACATTTTCTGATTGCTTTTAAGCAAATTCTAAATTACAGAAAGTGAGGAATCATTTAAAACTGAGGGTGATAAATTTAAAAAATTATTTAATTTATTAACCTGAATCTTGTATTAAAAATAAAATAAGATTGTACATTTTTATTAATTCCTGCAGTTAGAAATCGGACTAAGTTTTTTATTAGTCGAGTTATACTCATCGACGTAAGAATGCGGG
>NW_017177493.1:0-799 GCF_001652005.2 Ceratina calcarata
CTGTTAGTTTAAGTATTTTCTGGTAAGATCCCTTCAGATTACCTGATGTCAGTCTTACCTTTTCTATCTCCTTTACACATTCTAATAGAGAAACTGCAAGAGCAGAGGTAGGTTCTTTTTGAAGAATGTGGCCTTCACTGCTAGTCTTATTATCCTCTATTTCGGATAATTCCGAGTATTCGTCAGAAGTTGACGTCTTTCTAGAGTTAGTTTTGCGTTTTTTCTTCTTCTTTAGGGATGTGTCTCCGGACGGAGGCGAGTTTACGTTTTTGTCATCCTTATTATCCTCGACTTCTATCATTGACTGATTCTGCCGTTTACGTTTTAGACCTGATTCGCTCTCATTGGCTGAGGTCTGCGAGCTACGATTCATTTCCATATCCGAATCACGCATGGATGTTTTATCGACTGGTTGAGGTCGTACTATACCCGGAGGAGTCCTTGCTAACGAATTCCTTGGGGAGTGCACACTCTCATAAGATTGTGATTCGAGCATGGCTTTAAACATCTCAGCACTTGTTAGTTCGCTTGTCGGTTGTGCCGTACGCGAGCGTGTGTGCGGCTGTGAACTACTTTTTGTTTTTGGTTTTCTTTCTTCATTTTCATTTTCTTTTTTATTTTGTTTAGGGAAATTAGACATATGTTTGAAATACCAGCGTATCGTACGCGAAGGAGCGGGCAGGCAGATAATTGGGTACACCCATGGTCCCCCTATTTCAGGCAAGGACCACCCTCAGTACTCTAGGGGCTTATCCTCCACTTTGTTGACCCCGGAAAACACGGACGGGCCAACACTCGC
>NW_017177494.1:0-799 GCF_001652005.2 Ceratina calcarata
AGATATGCTGGCCGCAGTAATCGGAGTCCTTATCACCGGTTTGGGGTGCCCTTATTAAGGCACGTGTCGCACTCGCAGTTGCGAGAAGGCTTCTCGGGCGACGCCGCCTAGCGTCCGCTCCGAGAAGGTCGCCGCGTTCGGGCCGGTTGCGCATTTACGCGGGGACGGAGGAAATATCCTCCGTCACAGTCTCTTTTCAATATTTCCGCCCCTATTGGGTAACCTTCGCCTTCATCAGTTGCGAGTTGGTGTAACGTACATATCGCGAGGAACGGCGCCGCGAATTCACCGAACGTCACAGTATTTAACTAGAAAGTGCGAATCCGACCTTCATGGTACCAGAAGATTTGTTGGTATCGCCGATCGTGTGGGTGCACTAGAACCTGACGATACGTTTTGGCAATATCTGCAGTCAGTACATATTTGTGCATGCGAAAACGCGTCAACTGTTCGAATAATTTGTCTTGAATTGTGGGTCCGGTCATTAAGATATCATTCAAAGATATTTCTTTATCCGCCTTTGCTGATACATCGAAGACTACACGTACCTTAGTGGTCATACTCGTATTTTTAATTACCGCGTGATGCGGCATGTAGTAACCGTCTTCGAAATCTTCCTGTACCAATGACATATGATTCGCATCGAGATAATCATTCATAACACTTTCGTACTCGGTGTTAAGCGTCGGATTGTTGGCGAGTCTTTTATTTAACCCATGAAAACGACGCAACACGGTTGCTCGCGAACCCCCGAAATCACGTTCCCTCTCTCGAAACGGTAACCGCACTGTATATCGCC
>NW_017177495.1:0-799 GCF_001652005.2 Ceratina calcarata
ATTTTATCCCTTGTACAACTCAATTTAGTTATAATGGATGACGATATATCAACTGGCAGTGATTTTGATTCAGAAGAAGAATATTTTCTAAATGATAGTGATTCCGAGAATGAATCAGACAACAGTCTATCTCCTATTGCAAAAAAAAGACCACGAATAAATGTGATGTATGATTCGGAAGAATCAGAAAGTGAAGATGAAGTTCCTAGTACTTCTATCAATGTGCAATCTATAAATGAAGATACCAGAAGTGACAATATGTGGACAGAAGTGGAAAGAGATCCTCCAGTTTTTGAATTTCGAGGAAAGGATCAAGGCTTGAATCTTCCGGGAAAATTAAGAACTCCAGGCGAACTAATTGACATATTCATTTCTGATGAATTTATTGATATGTTGGTTCAAGAAACTAATGAGTACGCTGCAGAAATAATAAGGCGGAAAGGGAGACTGAGAAAATCATCAAGATTTCATAATTGGGAAGCCACTAATCGCGGAGAAATGCGAAAATTCTGGGCATTGATTCTTCACATGGGATACATAAATCTGCCTACCATTTCACATTATTGGAATAAAAGCCAGTTTTATAATTTACCATTTTGGAGAACTCATATGTGCCGAATCCGTTTTCAAATATTATTACGGTTTCTGCACTTTTTGAATAGCACAAACCACGGAAATAGTAAGCTACACAAGATCGAACCGATTGTTAAGCATTTTAATAACGTGATGAATTTTGTATATAATCCTGACAAGCATCTAGTTATTGATGAATCTTTAGTATTATGGCGTGGCCGTCTTC
>NW_017177496.1:0-799 GCF_001652005.2 Ceratina calcarata
CGTGATATGATTTCATAATAGTCATCTACGGTACTTCTGAAATGAATTCTTCGAGTCAGTAATTACTCGAGTGGGAGTTGTTATTATTCCCTTATTACCGTGCAATCAAAAGAAAATTAACTCAGGAAAGAATGTATCATAAAATTTATGGTGGAAAAGTCGATACAATTCCCAAAGAAGTGAGACAATCAAGGGTGCGGTTTTTCGTTCCCACGACACACGCCCCTCGTAATTGCTGCTCGTTCCTCTACATGAATAAATAAGCATACGATTATACATGATTTTGCATATTCTCGTTCTCAACGATTAACCGTCTAGGCCGATCGGAAAGCTGTTACCAATTATTCATGCTATGCCTTTCCGAGTTTCCTTAATTTCCTGGTTACCGTCCGCCTTTTGTAATCTTCCGATGGACACAATTTGTCATATCAAAGAGATTAGAAAACACTTTTCATTAGTAAACCACTGAAGTTAATGTGTGTGCATAAGAAAAATGATCGTTCTATTTTACAAGCCATCAATGATAACATGTCTCAAATTTCTAATGTGCGTTCAATAACTGCATAGTATGTGTTGCACATCTTACATTACCATAATTTAATTTCCTTTTCAAATAGTTCACATGATATAATCCCATCATTAGGATTTGATTTATATTGCACAACTATTTTTATATTATTGCATTTTACATAATTAAGATATCTCTCCATTTTTTGTTTGATCTCATAAATATTAGAGAAACCGTGGCGGGTTGACTTTTTCACGGGCCAAAAATCAACAGCCTTGAAACGCTTTCAGC
>NW_017177497.1:0-799 GCF_001652005.2 Ceratina calcarata
CAGGGCTTCTTAAACTATGGGTCGCGACCCCAAATGGGGTCGCGTAGCAAAATTCTGCGGTCGCATAGTATGGTCGCATGCGTTCATATGTATATGTATATTGTTACCTAATAAATAAATCATCAAAAAATATTAATTTATTTTTCTTTTATATTTGTATGGGGTCGTCAAGAAACTCGCAATCATAAATGGGGTCGTGAATAACAAAAGTTTAAGAAGCCCTGCTCTACATCAATCTTAGGTATAACAAAACGTGTTGAATGAAGGCAAACTTAATTCATGTAACGATTCATATTAGCTCGAGATGAAAGAAGCGTCGGAGGGGCTTTGGGCAGCATGAAGCTAAGTACTCGATGTTCGAGATACAGCCGTTTCGTGGAATAGAGGAGACGAGAATCGCGTGGATTTCGCCTCGATGAATTACCGAACGGGATTCCAGAGCAGATCCTTACGCCCGGCGAATATCTCGTTTCTTTGTCGATTTTGTCCACGGATTCCATCAACTATGCAGCCCTCCAGAAGGCATTCCGTCCATTTCGTCCCTTCTCTTCACCGTCAGAATTCGCAACAGCAAAATAAAAATCATGTTACAAACATTAAAGAAAGAAGGAACAATGTTTTGTGAATAAAAAGAAATTTCAAATGAGACATCGTATATTGGTTCATTGTGACTAGTTGGAGTAGAACAATTAGAAGTGCCAGAATTATTTACAAGCCTCGAAGGACTCGGAGGGTTTGGGTGAGATTAAAAACAAACTAACGTTCCATTCTATTCATTGCGAGAGACAATATATATATA
>NW_017177498.1:0-797 GCF_001652005.2 Ceratina calcarata
ACAGTTTATGAGAGTAACTGTATATCTTGGTGTAATAAGTATATAGTTAGTCGTATTACATTTATTAATTTCTTTAAATGTACTCTTTTCTAGAAAAAATATATTAAAGTCCCAATATTTTCTTTTAAGAACTTTAGCTTTTGAAATATAAGTATTACTTGCTTGTTTTAGTCTCACTTTCTACTCTATTCTAAACTTAATGTCAGCTAATAGTATAGTACTCTTGCGTCCCTTAGCTTATCGCGTGATTAAATTCGTTATAAAATGAGAAAATTATTCCATCAAAGGGAGCTAAACCTACAATTTCAAAGACATTCCGATGATAAAGCATTTATTGCTATACATAGATTCCTTTTGTTTCACAACTGTGATTAAAAAGGAACCTACAAATAAAAGCATTTATTGCTACATATAGATACCTTTTGCTTTACAGCTGTGATTAAAAAGGAATTTATAAAGTCGCAATTACATGCCGACTGATCGATGATAGACTGAAAGAAGTTTAAATTACACACCATCTACATACGATGTACATGTATAATAGTATATTGTCGCTAAAAACAGATGGTTGGAATAAAGATCGCACAGCATTTCACAGTTCACAGTAGTTGTGCCAAGCATTTCGTACGGACAGTACATTCATATGATACATGAAATATCACCGACGTATACTTTGCTATTCTTTTCTCAAGTGGTAAGTAAAAAAGCAACATGCACATCTTTTTTAATGTAGTTTTTCTTGATTTAACGAGACATTATTATTTTATCAATAAAATGAAGAGATACAATTGTAATTC
>NW_017177499.1:0-797 GCF_001652005.2 Ceratina calcarata
ATCAATGAAAATCAATGTGTTTTCTCCTTTATTCGTCCAGAATTATATATAATAATTGTTGTAATAAAAAATCATGCGAATAAATATATTTTGTTATTATATTTCTTTTAAATTGTAATGTACATGAAATAATATGATCATATGTATGGGAAAAAAAGGGAAAAAGAAGAAAAAAAGATACACCAAATGGAGTCAATCCATCGATCCAGTGGTTACGAAGCTAGAACGTTAACCACTGGGCCGCCGCCGCTGCTCGTTCACACTCGTAACACAAGGGAACATAAGGACGCGTCAAACTTCTTTTGCGATTTTCTCGAAAACACCTGAGTAGTTGCGACAACATTTGATGCATATATGTTGTCTGAGTGGACTACTACAAGTGTACGAAGTTTGAACAAAATCCGTGATCCCAGACCTTGATAGTCCCCTTGTAAGAATAACAACGCGGTAGTGACACATTCAAAATACTGTATCCATAATCTAGCAAATGGGCCATTCCTCAAAAGAATTATAATTTGCTTTTTCAATTCATTCGTCATGTTTGTAATAACTGGTTCAGCATTACAATCCCCTAAAAGCGGCGGCTCCGAAGACCGATTAGTATAAACTGTATTCATGAAATCTCGAGATTCGTCGCTAATACATATATTTCTACAAATAATTATACCAAGAGCCGTAAAAGTTCAAATATGAGCTGGCAATGCTCTTACAAAAGCGTGACCAGTTAACATTTTCTTTACAAATCTCGCGGCATAGGCTACTGTCCATAAATCTTCAAGTCCACTTCCATCCATAAT
>NW_017177500.1:0-797 GCF_001652005.2 Ceratina calcarata
CTGATAGTCGCGCGGCAAGTATTTTATGGAGACATCTTGTTAAGACAGATGGAATCGTGATAGGCCTGAAGTCCCCAGGTTCCGTGGCATCTTCCTTCTTTGGTAGGAACACCGTTCTGGCTGAGCGTAGGTTGGCAGGTAGTCGCCGGCAGTACATGATTAGAGTAAGTATCCTTGATAGAATTCCAGGTGGCATAGCTCTCATTTGTCGAGAGGTGAGACCATCAGGTCCAGCAGCTGTGCCGAATGGTAACCTGGATTCCTTGATCTCCCGTTCGCTAATTGGCGCCCATATTCCGTAGTGTGTTGCGCTGGGATCCTCGGCGGCTGGTGATGAACTACTTGACTGCCTCATTACTTCCTTCCAGAAGGGTTCCATCACACTTCTCTCTGGCTGCTTCGCTTTATCAGTGCCATCTAGGACATTCTGTATACATCTTTTTCTGTTTCTGTGCCATTGGAGTTGGGTCATTGCATACTCGTGCCGTCTTTGTTGTCTACGTGTTGGTCCAAGTTGTGTTCGTCTTCCGCGCTGTCCTTGTCCCCGTCTTCCTCGTTGTCTTTGTGCTTCGGGTGGTGGGTGAATCCTTAGTAGGTATGTTGTAAGTCGTTGTAGCGTCTCATCCTTGTCCCAGTCTAGTATGTGATCAATTATGTGTTGGAGTTCGTCGGAGTTGTAATCGGTGTTTTCTAATCGTTGCAGGTTCACCAGGTATTCCCTTATAGGATCATTTTCTACATATTGCGAAGAGGGAGCGCTGCTGGTAGGTGCGGTTGATGGTGGTTCGCTTCTCATT
>NW_017177501.1:0-10385 GCF_001652005.2 Ceratina calcarata
TTTGATCCAGGCCATAGTTTGGGAAGTATTTCACTTTATATGGAAAAATAGCCGAGATCGGCTCGATTGTCGGCTAAATGTCGAAAAATTCCTTCTTTCTACGCCGAAACTACCCGATAAAACGCCATTCCGCTTACGAACTTGTTTTTCGGGTAGTTTTCGATGAAATTCACCTTCTTCTAGTGTTCTCAAGAGGAATTCACGCATGTTTTACACATATGCGGGATACAAGTCGAGTCATAGCAGTTTAAGCCGAACGTACCTCAAGCGGACGCTTATATTCTCAAGTATCAATCAGAATTCCGCATAACAACTGATTTTTCGGGTAGTTTTCGATGAAATACACCTTCTTCAAGTGTTCTCAAGAGGAATTCAGGCTTGTTTCACTCATACGTGATACGAGTCGACTTATAAGGGTTTAAACCGAACGTAACTCGAATTGCCACCTATATACTCAAGTATCCTTCACAATTCCGCTTACCAACAAGTTTATCGGGTAGTTTCCGATGAAATACACCTTCTTCGAGTGTTCTCAAGAGGAAGTCAGGCTTGTTTTTCGCGTATGCGGGATACAAGTCGACTTATAGCAATTTAATCCGAACGTACCTCGATCGGGCGCCTATTTCCTTAAGTATCCCTCACAATTCCGCTTGCCAACTTGTTTTCCGGGTAGTTTCCGTTGAAATCCACCTCCTTCAAGTGTTCTCAAGAGGAATTCAGGTGTTTTACACATATGCTGGACACAAGTCGACTTATAGCACTTTAAGCCGTACGTACCTCGAACGGGCACCTATATCCTTAAGTATCCCTCACAATTCCGCTTACCATCTATCATTTCGGGTAGTTTCCGTTGAAATTAAAACCCCCCGATGGCTCCTATAAAAGCGGATATGGATATGGACAGGGGACCTCTCACGAATTGCACCCGGTCCAACCCCCGCTGTACCGCAATGGTTCATGGAGTAAGGATACGGAAATAGAAATGACTATGGCCATTCGCCAAAATGCAATCCTGTAAAGGGGAGTTGCATTGTAAGTTATACGTCGCCCGGTAGGGGAGCCATTTCCTACCGGGGATATGTCAAAGATAAAAGGCAAAATAGATAGGAAATAACAAGAATAGAAGTGTCAAAAGGATAAAAACATATCAAATAAATAACATAGAGAATAAACAGTCAACATATTGAATAAATAACATTGAAATAAATAGAACATAGTAGGATAGTAACAAATAAGTAGGTAACATAGCCTATTATATAAATAACGTGGAGAATAGATAACATATGATAAATAACATATCATATAAATAACATATAACGTGTCATATAGATCGTGTTATAAAAATAACGTGTCAAGTAGATACGAGGTAAATATATATGAAAGAGTCGATAGTCTAGGGGTGAAACGAAGGAGAGGGTGCAGCTAGTCTCCTTTCAGATTCTCTAAGTCTTTCTTGAGTTTCTTTAATAGTCATGACTGCTCTAGCTAGGTGATCAAGAGTGCACCAATTAGTTTTAGAGGTTAAGAGCGCAGAGAAAACGTCATTAAGTGAGTGTAGTGTGCCAGTGATCTCAAAGGCAGAGATTCTTAGCTCCTGCCAGGCAGGACAGTGGAGGAGGGTGTGTATGTTGTCATCAAGTTGGGAATCACAGTGGTGGCAAGCTTGAGATGGTTCTTTACCAATCCGGTGGAGGAATCTCCCGAAGCAGCCATGGCTGTCAAAAGTTGGGATAGGTGAAATGACAGGTAACCATGTTTTCGATTAACCCATTCATTGAGAAAAGGAAGAATAGCTGCTATAAGAGGGTGATTTACGTGTGAACTGCTGCAAAGTTTCTCTTTCCATTTTATACACATAGTTTCATGCCTTTTCTTTTTTAGAGAGATGATAGTGGAGCGAGGAGCGTGAAGACGCACCATTCTCATCATCGCGGTAAAGGTCTCAAAGTAAACCTGCGCCTGAATATCGATGGGGATGCACCGGGCTAGAAGCAAAATAGAGTTTAGGGCTACAGTCTTGTAGCAGCAAATTACTCTGTTTGCCATTTTTTTCTGGAGATTAAGAAGTCCTTTGGTAAGAGAAGTTTGTTCGATAAGGGCATGTGCCCAGACAGGAGAGCCATAAAGAACAATTGAATTAAAGGAGTTCATGTACAGTTTGCGGGCAGGTTCGCTAGGACCGTGGAGATTGGGAAGAATACGACGAATATTGTTGACATAGCCTGTTGCCTTGTCAATAGTGTGTTCTATGTGGGTTATGAAATTGAGGCGGTCGTCGATATGTATTCCAAGGTACTTGAAGTTTGTGGAAAAAGAAATTTTAGTACCGTCTACAAGCAGGAAGTTCTGTTGGTGATTAATTCTGTTGCTTCTACCATTTTTATAGTGAAGGATGGCAGTTTTATGTACGGCAACTTTCAGGCCGAGTAGCCTTATGGCGTCAAACATTGTTTGAGTGGCTATTCTGGCTTTGCTGAGGCATCGATTGAAGGAACTGGCGGTGACAAGGATTAAAGTGTCATCAGCGTAGCCCGTGACCTCGACTCCAAGTGGCATAGGAGTACTTAGAATGGAATCAAATCCGATGTTCCAGAGGGTCGCGGCCAACACCGAGCCCTGTGGGACGCCGGCAGAAACTTCTTTGGAGATAGTTTCTCCGCGTTTATTTCGAGTAACTATGACACGGTCTCTGAGGTAATTATTAATGATCTTGATTAAGTATGTTGGAAATCTTTTTTCTATTAGGCCGGTTATAATGGCGCTCCATGGAATGGTATTAAAGGCGTTGCTTATATCTAGGCTGATAGAAATAACGGATTCATTGATGCCGAGGGCGGAGTGGATTTTATTTAGAACATTAGAGAGAGCGTGTACTGTGCCGCGACCCTTCCTAAAACCGAATTGGCATTCGTTGAGTTTGAAACGGGTACTCATCATGTGACGATCAAGTCGTGAGCATATTATCCTTTCAAAGATTTTACCTATATCGTCAAGGAGACAAAGGGGACGGTAAGCAGAGGGGTCATGGGCAGGTTTATCTGGCTTTTGGAGTAACACCAGTTTTGCTGTTTTTTCCAGGTGAGGGGAAAGATATTTTTCTTTAAGCAGTCCGTGAATAGGGAGGTGAAGAAAGAAGGAGAGCTACGAATTAGGCGCCCAACCACAAAGCCTGGGACACCAGTAATGCCAGGTGCAGAGTTTTTCTTCAGCATTCTATCGACTGTTTCGTTAATTTCGTCCTCAGTGACGTTGTCTTCGTTTCTCCATGGAGAATTACAAATCGAAATTTTTTTGTTGGGAGTGGAGGGAAAGAGAGAATCAAGGATTGTATCCAGGATGGATGGATCTAGGGACTCAGTTAGAGAAATATAAGAGGCAGAAATTCTCTTAGAGGCCCATTTGTACGGGCGACCCCAAGGATCATCATCAAGGTTCGTTAGAAGTTCCTTCCATTGTTTATTCTTAGCATCTGTTATTGCATTTTTTAGATTCCTCTTACAGGTGCGATAGGAAGACTCGGCGGAGGTTAGCTGGGATTCTGGGAGTCTGAACCTTTTCTTCTTTAACCTCTGCCAGGTTCTCCTGGCGTGTAGGCAGGAGCGACGAAGGGAGGATAGTTCGGGGGACCACCAGCTCTGAGGAGGAAGGCGGTTAAGGCAGGAACCCTTGGACATACAGAAATTGCAGATGCTAGTGAGTAGTTTGTCAACATTATTAATTTTTTTATAGAACTTAGTTGGTTGAAACAGGGAGTTACACCATTGTGATATTGTAATAGCGGAGTCGCATGCTGCAGCATCTCGGAAATGAGCTGTCTTTGCATGCTGGTCTGGAAGGAGGGGTAAGTTGATATGTGATATAAATATGGTCAGAAAGAGATTCCTGTTGCAGAGTGTACCACCCAGATAAAAGCGGGAAGGCTGCCCGGTTTGAGAGCGTGATGTCAGGTATCGAGGTGCCGCGGTAGCAGATGCAGGTAGGGTTATTTCCTGTATTGATTACTGAGAGATTATTTGATTGGATCCAATGGTTAATTATTTTCCCTCTAGTGTTGTTACGTGGGCAACCCCAGGCCGTATTTGAGGCATTGAAATCACCGCCAATAATGACAGGGTATCTATGGAGTGTTTTAAGATGAAGGCTAATCGTTTTTAATCTTTCAAGAAGGAGTGGGCGAGACTCCTTAGGAGGGAAGCAGACTGATATAACAGTGAAACCGTTTAAGTCTAATATGACCATATTATTGCAGTTGATGACTATTGTAGGAGGAGATAGCGGTTTAAAGTTTAGAATGACGGCAGCTCTATTATCTTTACTGCCAATCCAGCCAGGTTTTAAAGGATTATGCGGTTCGGTCACCAGGGCGAGACTGTAATTGTCTCTCTTCACGACAGATTCTAGGAGGGCTTGTGCTGCGATTGCATGGTTGACGTTGATTTGTAAGATTTTTAATGTTTCTAATTTAGCCATTACCTAACGATATTTGAGTGGGTGCCTCCAACTTAGCTTGGGTGATTTTTTGCGGATTAGAAGGGTTAATCGTATTCTTTTTGTAGTTATTGAAAGACGTACAGTCTTTCGAGCCCATACGGTGTTTGTGTTCAAATTTGTTCCTTTCGCACAGTTTGCACATAGGATTAACTTTTTGGCACAGATTGGAGGGGTGATTGTTTAAGCCGCACTTGTAACACCACCCATGCATGCCAACATCAGAGGAGCAGTTACCGCGTACATGCCCATAGGACCAGCATTTAAAACATTGGGGAGGTCTGCTATCGAGGGGTAGAAAACGGGCAGTGGACCAACCAATGCGTGCTGATCGCAAGGAGAGTAAGTGATAGGCGACTGACTCACTACACTTACACCATGCTGTGGACGTGCCTCTTGGATTAGATCTGATAGGGCCAAGAATGAAGTTGTCGTTCTCGCCCGATATGGCTTTAAGAGAAGACGAGAGTTCGGCTTGGGAGGTGGCAAAATCGAGGCCTGTAATTAGTAGCTCTTTGAACTTAGTAGGACATTTGACTTGAATGTCCCCATGAGGGAAGAGTTCACTGATTTTGCTAGCTAAGGTGGAGGCAGCACAGCTGTTCTCTTTCTGCTTAGGGATTTCTAAAATTAAGCCGCCATTAAGGGAGGCTCTGGGTCTGATTACGTTAATGCCGAGGTCTTTAAGATTAATTTTTTCTTTGGCTTTGCTGAGAACCTCAGGGAGCTCGATTTTACCGTTTGTAGTTTTAGTTATATATATGACATCGACATTTTTCGGTTTTGTCACCGGGATGCTGTTATTTTTAGTCGTTGGCGTAGGCGCAGGCCGTGGGGAGGAAGAGGATGGAGGAGGCGTAGGAAGGTTGGTTCCTGCCGCAGGACGAGGATGGACAGGTTTTTTGGGCCTATTTTTGGAAACAACAGTAGCCCAGCTGTCAGGGATGCGAGGAGGTTGAGGTAAGGATAAAAGTGGGAGGGGGGAGTGTTGGGGGTATGGTTTTGGTGACTTGTCTGGGCATGACATAGCGAAGGTCCTACGGTGTTCGCGTTAGGATTCAGTTGAAGAGGTTTGTTTGAGAGCAAATCGATAATCTCTTTTCTAAAGGTAGAGAATTTAGATTCCATTTTTTCATTGAAAGAGTTTAATATTATATCTAGGGAGGCCTCACTAGGAGAGGATGAGATAGGGAGGGAGGAGATATTAGGAGTAGTCGGGGGTAGCTCTTTGTTCGACTGGGTTAGGAGTTGTGCTTCGACAGTATGAAGACGGTTTTCTAATTGTTTAACTTGTTCCGTGAGCTTTTGATTCTCATTGGCAAGTTTAGCAGCGTTACCGCATTCTAGGCATCTAGGACGGCCATTGTAGAGTTCGCTACACACTTTTTTAATATTATCCTCGGCAAGTTTTAGCTTTTTGATATATCCCCCTTTGAGATTGGAAGAGGTACATCGAACCGTTTCGACTTCCTTCACGCATTTTAGGAGGGTAACTGCTAGATTCGACAGGGGTTCGACATGTTCGAACGAGACATTACTATTTTTATCGACGTCAGAAAGGTCAGATAGAGTGTCGGAGTCCGAGACATGCTTCTTCTGAGCTTTTTTCTTTCCACGGCTGCTGTTCTGTGATAGTTTAGAGGAGTTGAGTTTATCTTTTTCAGAGCTTAAGTTTATGGTGGCTCTCTTTCGTTTCGCAGATGACGCTGAGATAGGAAGAGACTTCGCGAAGGAGTCATTAGGTTTGGAGATACGGTTGCCTGATGGAGGAGTGCGATTAAGTGAGTGTCTAGGGGTGTGACCTAGAGCATAGGATGAGGAATTGAAGATATCAGTATTTTCAGGAACATCTACCCTTAAGGACAGATCTTCAACAGTAGGAGTAGGGTCAGTATTAGATTTCAGGTTGGATAGATTCTTACTGGTTTCTAGGATGGTAGCGTTACCAATAGGAGACTTGTTGAAAAACGTAGATAGGTGATTCTCATCCTTTTCTACGTTTTGCGTGGATTTGACGAGGTGTGTTTTTGCAGGTTTTTTAAAGAAGTCCATAATATTGAAGTTGATACCGCTTATGCACCAGGGAACGGGCAGCACACAGGGGGGTACACCCACGGCTCACCACGCTCGGCGGTACTCCGCCGACCCTGTGCCCACTCTTAGCCTCACGGGGATGCACGCACGTGAGGCGCTCGTTCGACAACACAGTTGGGGCTCCGACACCCCAATCCGAGGTGCAATGCCTGGCCAGGGCCCGAAGGGGGTATTCCCTGCCAACTTACGCAGGGAAGGCCTCGGCAGTGCCAGGCACACATCAGCCCCAGATGCATCGCAGAAAACACATAACCGCGGATACAACGGAGCACTCCCAGCCCCCCTAACGTAAGTGACGGCCCACACAGCATTCATACTCTCATTCATTCAAGACATTTATACATAAGGGTACAAGGAGAAGGGAGAGGAAATATAGACGGGAACACGGGGGATACACGATATAGGTAAATAGTAGATAGGATATGCTGAGTATGTAAGAAATTAATAATACGTAATTCATTGCAGATTAGGACATATCATAGCGTGGAGAAGCCCTGGATTAGTTGGAGTTAATCTAAGTTAATTAGATCACATAGGGAATGTCAAAATACGATAAATTCCGCATAGACAGGTAAGATAAATAGTGTATAGGTTAAGTATGAAAATATATGTGTAATGGGTAAGGTGTCAGTGTTAAGAACTTAAAAACGGTTTGTATCATTGTCATGTAGTAAAATAAAATAAAATAGATTACCCTACATAATCATGTTCGAGTTGGTTTATATTAATAGGGTCAATGGGCCTGAAACTCTTATAATATATACCTATATAGTTTGCAAGCTTAAGCTGCTGTATTATAGTTATACTGTTGGAGATCAGTTATGATTCTGTTTAAACAAGAGGGATCACCAACAGTAGGCTTCTAATTCATATAGCTAAGAGGTAGTATGAAAAATTAATGCAACGTTTGGAGTTGCGCTTAGCCTCGCTTAGAGCGATTAGAGCAATTGTTAACTACTCAGCAAGTAGATGCGGGAGAGGTAATGATCGTCATGTAGGATACTAGGATTGAAGGAAGAATCTTCGAAAGGAAGACGACAGCTGTCCTGATAGTTTGACGTTTGTAGGTTATGTCGATTGTGGTTATCCACAGCCTGAGTGTAAGTGCGCAAGCGCACGCATGTTGGTTGTCTAGTTGACTAATCAGCGATGATTTAGTTGGGTGCTGACGAATAGATAGGTAGAGAAGATATTACGTAGCAGGAATCCACCAATCTGCTAGCAGTGAGCATGTGTTAAAGACCTGTGCATGTTGATTGGTACATCTGAGCCAATCACATGCTGCTGGCTGAGTTATAGGTCAGTGGGATGTATGACGCGCAATTGCCTTCGCAGCGCGAGAATTCAAATTAGGTAGACATTTATAATGATGTGTAATAGGAGAAGGAGACTTGTCGCTGAATTACTTAACCTTTCTACGTAGGTAATGCTATTGCCTCTCAGAGAGACAAGAGTGCAGCCAATTACCCGATAATTATTTAAGATACAATCAGGAGCGTTATCTGTAATGATGGTATATGACAAGCACTTGAGAATAAAGTGAAGCACTATATGAAGGATCTATAAGTGGATGAGGATAGGTGGTCACAGGGAAATAGGTTAGGAGGACAGGTTGGAAGGACGTTTGACAGGAGCTAAGTGTCTGTCTGGCGGTATAGGTATCTTGCGGAGAATATAGGAGCCCAGTAAGGTGCTAGGGCTTCTTGTTTGAGTACTAGAGTAAGTTAATTAAATTATGATAACTGAATATTACATCTGCGTGGTGTATTAGAGAAGGTTGCGTATTTATCTTTCCAATCATGATTGACAGGCCGATATGGGCCAATAGAGTTAGCTAGTTGTTCTCATTGGGTATTTCAATCTTACGTCATACCGCTTGCCCAATAGGGCGGCAGAACGCATGCGTAAAGACAATATAATACCTCATTGGCGCATAGTGGTCAATGAGGAGCTTAGAGTAGAGAGATTGGTCTACGCAGGATATAGGNTGCTCACGCAGCTAGCCACTCTGCGTGAGGAAGCCCGGGTTGTAAGGCCGGACTTCAACTGACCTCCAAACTATGGTCAGTCCCCTTTGCAGAATACTCGTCGTGGAGCTTCTGACCGGGAGGGCTATCTGGTCTCCAAACTATGACCAGTCCCGATTCAGAAATACTCAGGACTATGTCTGGAAGAACCCTACCGGGATTATACAACCGGCGACCAGCTACCAAACGAGATGTAAGGGTCACGGGAACGTCCGAGACTCGGACACGTATAAGCAAGACATATCCTTGTTTCAACACTGATAATCAGTGCAAACGTCAGCAACGGAAAGGTAATCTTCCCGTCCTGTATAATTCGTAACTGAACGTGAATCACGCGAATAGGAGAATTCACAGTAAATACGTGACTATTCCTATTCGGAGATGACTCTATATTTCGCTAAGTACGAATTCAGATGCACTCGTGATAGCGGTGTCTCGGTCGAACGATAAATCGCTCTGATCGAACTGATCTATATCCGAGCGGCTTCAAAATCGTGAACAGAATGACGAGGGCCTCCGCGTCTCCTTTCCAAGAAAGCTATTTCGCCGCGATGCGACGTAGAAATCGAGCATACGCGATCTCTTTCTAATTAAGGTGTTTCCGAAAGAGAAACACCTTTCGTCGAAATTTCATATTTGAACAATCCCGTTACACGGAGGCCAACGTTTGCCGAGCGGAGCGGTGTTTACATCGCGGCATCGAGCATAAGAAGTGTTATTTCCTTTCTTATACTCGGGAACCGTCTGTATTTCTTTGATTTTCGTGTATATTTCCGAGAATTCGTAATCGAATTCTCGAAACACGGATTAAGTGAATAATTGCAGGCCGAGCAATGCTCTTAAGCCATGCACACCATGTCAATCTTTAAACATGCATTGTTAGGAATAGGTGGCCCTAACAAGGAGTCCGGAGGAGAAACGGGTATTTCAATGAATAGATGGGAGGTTTACATTTAAAGGAAAAGGACCCGATTTATTTTAGAAACAAGGTCCCAGCACCCATACAAATTATCAATTTGAAAGAAAATAGAAAATCCAAACGAGCTTGACGGCGACCCAACTCTCGCTCTGCTGGTCCCGTGGAATTCCAGCTCACGTTTATTCTGTGTAATTTAGAAAATACGTATTGAACACGTGTACTCGTGTTATTGACGTATTACCTGTGAGTAGCTACCGCTCGCAGGTGTTTTAGCGGACTGTATTTATTAATCAATGGAGCGAGATTCCTCGTACCTCCTACGCTCGATAAGAAGATCAATTTCTCTTATCGAGCTGAACGATTTAAAAATTCGGTAGCGAAGCGAGCAATCGCCGCGCTCGATGCCGGTCCCTTTCCTTCAGGGAAATGACCGACTGCAGCCTCAATGCTGCTCGAACGTTGAGTTTCCTTCCGGAAACTGTCTCAACGTTGGGCTTGATTCACCTGTCCTCGAAACCTGTTGAAGAACGCGGACGAGTTTGCGACGAGCACGTCGTTCCAAACCGTCGTTGCGGACTTGCTTAAAAAAGCTACAGATGTAAGTAAACGCCTATTAGTGACGAATACCGGAAATCGGGAACGCGTTGTGGAGTTGGGCGTAAATCAACTCCGGTTTAATTGGGACGATGCCGTCTCAAACAGGAACTTTTACCGCCAGAAGGCAAAGAGAGTAGACACTCAACGTCTTAGTCTCGATAAAAGCCCCCTAACTCGATCGCACTGAACTCAAACCGTTCAATTGCGAGAGGCGAGTACGTCGAACTCGACTGTACGCCGATGCAGATTGCAATTTCTAC
>NW_017177501.1:10810-16375 GCF_001652005.2 Ceratina calcarata
ACACTATATACCGCACAAGAAAAGTATGATCATTGTTTATACCACTTATTAATTTTACGTATGTTTAATGTTTTGCTTATTAATTCTATGTATATACACTGCTATTATATTTTATTTTGCAGGTTGAAGTTTAAAAAAATGAGCATATTTAAATTCTTCTCCGATAATCAATTTCTTCTCTCGGACATAATCTGTCCAGCTTTTGAAAATATTCTTTCTGCTGGGACAGATGTTGCAGGAATTGACAGGTACTTGCAGCTGATTTTTCGTAATTCTGGCATAGTGTGTCCATGCTTATGCCATTAAGTAATTGGGTCACTGTTGATATTTTCGTATGGCAGTTTCAGATAATTTTCTATTTGACTGGAAGCACTTTCTGCAGGCTCAGAAGAACTTCTGGTGAAATGAGATACTTTGTCCAGGATATGCTTCCAAAAATTGATTCGTTGGTCATCTATTTGTGCTTCTTGCAGTTCTTGTACTTCTTGCCTGGTATTTGGTGTAGGTGTAGCCAATATACTTTGAATTTCCTCTTTTAAATTCTGGACTGCTATTTCTTTATCTGCTTGATTCTGGAAAATCGCTGTCTTAAACCGAGGATCTAAAATCGTTGCATTTCTTGTAATGGTGTTCCTCTCTATGTTGCTAAATCTATTGTCAATATTGTTTGTCATGTTAATTCGTAGACCCTGTCCAGAACGCGTTTTTGGATTAATATGTTGTATGATATTTTGGATATTTCCTATGAGTGGCATTATTTTAGAGGCTGTTGTATAATTTTCTCCACTCAATTCGGTAGAGACAATTTCAAATGGTTCGAGCAGGGGTATTATATCGTTTATTATTTCCCATTGTTGTTCATTTATATTTGTAGGGGCTCTAGGTAATGATGCTAGAGCAGCAGATAGAGGAACTTTCATGATTACTAATCGCTTGAGCATTATGAGGGAGGAATTCCATCTGGTTTGCACATCCTGTTTCAATTTTAATACTTGTGATCCGAATTGTGTCTGTATGTCTCGTAATTTATCAGCTGCGGTAACGCTTGTTTTGAAGTAGGTCACTAATGCACGGCATTTTTTCAAGGTACTGACTATCTCTGGAATGGCGTCTATGGAATCGTGTACTATTAAATTCAGTGTATGTGCTGTGCATGGGAAATGTAAGTATCCCAAATTTCGTACTGCATTTTTCATATTTGCAGCATTGTCGGTTATCATTGCAACGGTTTTATGTGATATATTGAACTCAGTTAAAATATTTTCTAGTACACGCGTTATATATTCGCTTGTATGGTTTTCACTTAAGGCAGTAGTGGCCAGCACGTTCGAACACAATTTATTTTGAAGTATATAATGGCTTGTTACAGTTATGAAAGCTTGTGTGTTCAAATTTGACCAAATATCAGTGGTAACGGAAACGTAATCTGTTTGTTGCAGGTCTCTGATAACTGTATTTTTGACATCCGCATATACTTGCGGCAGAATGGTGCGACTCAGAGTTCTCCGGTTTGGAATCTGATAACGCGGTTCTAATTCATGGACAAATTCAACGAATCCTTTGTCTTCGACTATGCTCAAGGTTTGTAAATCTGTACATATCATAGCTACCAGCAAATTATTTAATTTTGCAATTTTTGATTGTGGTAGTTCATTTGCTATGGTTCTTAAAGTTAACTGCCTTACGTTTACCTGCGTTGTTCTTCCTATTTCTGCTGAACCACTATTTTCTCTTGTATTTCCAGTAGAAATGGATGCAATGGATCTTATTTGTTGCGTTGATGTTCCAGGTTCCACCGGTTGCACGGCTCCATCGATGTCTGCCGATCCAGTTTCATCGTGGACGCGTCGATTGGCTTCCAGTGTCGTAAAATGCTTGCGTTTTAAATGTTCGTGTAAATTCGTCGTATTCCTTGCACTTTTGTACTCTCTTTTACACAAGAGACACATTGCTGTAGTTGGTGTCTTTTTCTCAAAGTACTCCCACACTATTGACCGTTTTTGACGGTACATTATATTGTAAAAACTAGCACTAAACTTACACTAGCTATACACACTTACAATTGTATTAAATGTATGTATAATGAACAAAAAAATAAATGTATGTTTAAATGAACACTAGTTTACGATACGTTTATTATAACTATCTTATATTATCACAGTAGCTTAAACACTTTTAATCTATACTTAACAATTCAGAACAATAGCTTGTTAAAATTGTTTTAATATTACGTATTAAAACTTCTGTGTAAGGGATTACAGTTCTATTCAGCGATGCTGAAACTTGGAAATCTGCTCGCTGACTAAATCTCTGGTTCGTTCCGATCTCGCGTCGAAGCATTTGTTTATATTAACGCGCGGTGGGCCGCGCTATCGAGATCCTTTAAGTGGATACTTTAGATATTTCTTTCGCTCAACGTAAGGAAACTCGCAAAGGGAAATACGTTTCATAATTGTATTTCCCACCATCTATATAAGTTTCTCTTTATTTCTTCAACTTTTATTATTAAAATATTGATTTTTCAAATTTCTTATTGTTCATAATTTGTAGCTATTTTAAAATTGTCAATGTTATGCAGCTACAGAACAGAATAAATACAAGTATAAAAATTGTTTTTGTAGGGTGTAATTAATGTATTGACACAATATAGTATAAATTATTATTTATTTACGTTTTAAAATTTTAATGTTCATATAAATATGTACATTACAGTTCCTAAAAGAAATACATACTAAAATAGTATTAGGATAGTATGATGGATATAATCACAAAACACTATTTTACCTATAAATTGTAATTAACAATATATTAACAAATAAAGTACGTAAAGTATTAATTTATATACATTACGTTTCAATAATTAATAAAACAATGTATGAAAGATACAGCGAACATCTGCATTAATTTAGAATATTGAAATTGGAAAGTTTAACACTGATAACAAAAGGGAACCCCTGGGCTCTGGTAAAGTGATGCTACGGCTGTCATCAATTACTTCAAGTGGGTGCAAAGAAAACATTGGCGATCTGAAAGAAGGATTTTCAGACGGACGGAAAGATCATTTTGCCAGCTAGAAAACAGGAACAAATATATTTCAAAATTATATAATTACAATTATTTGTGCTCATTTATTTGCAGCTTATTTATACTTGCTTCTGAGAATTTAATATTAGACGATGTTATATTAACAGTGAAAAGTCCTTCTTTAAAATAAAACATATATAAAAGAAATAAATATATAAAACTCTGTAAAAGCAAGAGTAATTTATTTTCTTATTTTCCTCAGAAGTACTAGTATATTTGTTTCCCATAATCTTTAGATTTCTAACTGTTTGAGAAAGAGCCAATATATACCGCCGGTATAGGGTATATATAGATCATTGTCACTTTCCCACTGACAAATTTTTACTAAACAAAAATTGTCACTTTTACACTTTCCAAATTTACTGTCACTTTTCATTTTACAAATCCACTGTCACATTGTACTTTGCAATTGAAAATTTGCATACACGTTTTTATTTCAATTGTTAGTTCCGATTGGAATACCGTTCGCGCAACAATTCCACTGCCGCTATCGGATTATAAGACACTTATGCGTAAATAACGAACATGTTAAAATATTCCGTGTTCGTTTAGGCTCGCACCGTTCTGATTAGTGACGCAAGGCGAAGCCAACTGATCGCTCGCTCGAAGATACACTGGTGTGTATTACATCAGGCAGCACGAAACATAGAAAGAAATGTTTTGCTGCGCTGAAATTTTAGGAAACAGTGTTTATAGTCGCCAACGTCTTTTTAATAGTAATCAAAGAGAGTCAGATTTTTTCTTTTTACAATTTTATAGTAAGGTCTCGAACAGCGCGTGTCCAGCCAGATGTGTACGATAAAAGCCAAATTCAGTCGTTCGCATGTGGTAAGTGTTTTTCTGGAAACTGTCCCTTGTCATCGGTTCGATCTCTCTTACCTGATACGAGAAAAACGCCACGTGGCCCGCACAAACTCCGCAACCTCACCTCGAACACTTCCGCAGGGGAAGATGCTGAGTGAACTCGAACGCACAATCCACAGCGTTGCACCACGTTCTCGTGGTCAAGCTGGAAGGGAGAGACCTGGGTGGTCCTGGACCTGCAATACACGCCGTCTCGAGGAGTCCAACGTGTGATTGCAAAACAGCAACAATTGCTGTCGAAAGTACCAGGCCTCTCTAGCCAAGTTACGCCGACAAGCGCACGTAGACCCGCTAAACAAAAACGCAATTCGTGCACACACGCACGCACGGTCACGATCGTGAGTTCGTAAGATCGCGCAAGTCTAATGCTAAAATCCTGCTCTCGATGAGCAGTTACGCAACGCATACGCCACCGCAATTCAATCAAAAACTCGCAGCAAATCGGTACCTATCCGGGACTGCCAAGCGTTCGATTACTAAGACAAAAGGCGAACCGATTGTCCCGAGCTAGCCGATTCACTCCGGCGTCACCTCCCCCAATCGGGCCAATGCGTACGCATTGCACAAAGGAGCGATGACATGACAACTTGCACAAGTGAGCAAAATTCAAACTGTCCATAACCGGCTCTGACTCGAACAGCTGCTGCGAGCCATGTGTCCTATCTTCGAGTACCGAAGGTCGACCCATTGACCCATTGACGTTCTTCTACGAGCAGGTGCACTGACCAACGAAGAAGTAAGTTCAACTCTGATTCTTTTCACATTTTTCATAATTTTACCTATCCTGTAATTTGTAAGGTTGTTTGTTATTTCATTGAGCATGTTACATTTGTTCAGTGAACGTAAGTAACGACTAATCTCTTTCTTTCTTCTGATATTCAACCAATTTGTTAGTTCGTTTTTGCATGCAACATTTCTTTAATCCTATGCTCTCGTCACGAGCGCAACATACGGGCGCGGCAACGCACGAGGCGGTTGCCGCGCTCCTGCCCGCCTTGTATACTCACGCGATGATTGGGCGATGATTTTTGTTAATAAGTCAATAACCACGCCTCGGACAACTTTTTTGCAAAGGAAAAAGTTGTTTAAAATCACCTCAGTTCCTCCTCATTTTCGGGCTTAGTAGTAGTTCTGGGACAGCCTGTATATTTCAATCGTTTCAATTTTGGACCATCGAAATATCGAGCAATACATACATATCGAATTATCGGTTATTATCGAGCAATATACTATATTATATGTCCTATGTGCAGTAGATAGGGCTGCTGTGTCTGAAAGTTTCGAAAATAGTTTCGCCGTATTAAACAAAGAGGGATGAGTAATCGGGATTCTGGGAAATAAAAAACACAGCGATTTCGCGGTCAATGTCGAGACTATTCCTTGCTCCGGCATAAAAACCCTCACGGAGGAAGAGGGAAAAGCCCGAGCAAGGGAGATGACTCTAAGAGAGTTTATTTGATATTGCAATTCACAGGGTCCTTAGGATTATTAAATACAATCGTTGCGGTTACGGATATACGAATTAAATCGCACGCGGCCGAATGATCATTCGAGTCGAAGAGCTCTTACCTTAACGAAGGTATGGCGCGCAGCCGAGTCTGAGGATGCAGTCCTCGC
>NW_017177501.1:16672-17170 GCF_001652005.2 Ceratina calcarata
TTCGGAGGTTACGGTGCCGCTCTACCAGCGTACCTAGCCTCGCAACAGTCCAAGTTCGGAGGTTACGGTGCCGCTCTACAAGCGTACCTAGCCTCGCAACAGTCCAAGTTCGGAGGTTACGGTGCCGCTCTACCAGCGTACCTAGCCTCGCAACAGTCCAAGTTCGGAGGTTACGGTGCCGCTCTACCAGCGTACCTAGCCTCGCAACAGTCCAAGTTCGGAGGTTACGGTGCCGCTCTACCAGCGTACCTAGCCTCGCAACAGTCCAAATTGACAAAAAAAACCCGCGCACTAAACACGCAACTTGCACTCGCAACTTCTCTTAAGGAGAGCAAAATACGGCGACCGATCAGTATCAGTATCCAAGTTAGACTGCCCGAACGCACCGATCGCGCCCGGTTCAGGATCTCGATTGAAGAATCGGTATCACCGATTCGTCGCTTGAATGATCACGCGATATCCCTGATTCGTCACCTGAAGGATCACGCGATGTCGATG
>NW_017177501.1:17183-27890 GCF_001652005.2 Ceratina calcarata
CCAGCGTACCTAGCCTCGCAACAGTCCAAGTTCGGAGGTTACGGTGCCGCTCTACCAGCGTACCTAGCCTCGCAACAGTCCAAGTTCGGAGGTTACGGTGCCGCTCTACCAGCGTACCTAGCCTCGCAACAGTCCAAGTTCGGAGGTTACGGTGCCGCTCTACCAGCGTACCTAGCCTCGCAACAGTCCAAATTGACAAAAAAAACCCGCGCACTAAACACGCAACTTGCACTCGCAACTTCTCTTAAGGAGAGCAAAATACGGCGACCGATCAGTATCAGTATCCAAGTTGGACTGCCCGAACGCACCGATCGCGCCCGGTTCAGGATCCCGATCGAAGAATCGGTATCACCGATTCGTCGCTTGAAGGATCACGCGATATCCCTGATTCGTCACCTGAAGGATCACGCGATGTCTCCGATTCGTTGCGTGAAGGATCACGCGATATCCTTGATTCGTCGCGCGGAGGATCATACGAGGTGACTCACGCATGCGCATATACTCCTGCGTTTCCAATTTTTTACAACGCCGTAACTATCAGGCTATGTGCCCCCATGCATCTGATGCAGGGAAGCGTAAAGTACACGAACAGTGTCATAGTTTGGTCTGTGTCACGGGCCCTATGTCCTATGTGCAGTAGATAGAGCTTCTTATCGGGTGCGTCCCAGCGGACTATCCCGCGGACGTTCACTATGTCCCGACGTTTCCTTGTCGATCTTTGTTTCTTTTTGTTGTTCCTTCGGTCGACCCTGAGCCGAGCCCGTCCCGTTGACTGCTCACTAGCGTTCGGGGTCGTACAGGTGATCGGTTGTGATCCTGGATTCGCCGAGTTCTTTCCGTTTCCCCACGGTACCGTGTCTTCCGGAAAAGTAACCCCGGAAACAGACCCGACTCGGAGGTCCGACCTATTGGCGAACGTTAGGTTCGTCGGCCTTCGACGCGTTTTTCGCTCCGGTGCGTCAGAGAATCTGAACAGCACACGGAACGCCGGGTCTGTCCCCCTAGGTTCCCTTCCCCCTTCTTGTTAATTCTCTCCTTTTTCTTTTATCAGGTGATTCTTTTATTGTTTCGGTCGACCCTGAGCCGATCCCGTCCCGTTGACTGCTTTCCGCACTGGCGTTCGGGGTTGCACAGGTGATCGGTTGTATTCCTGATTTCGCCGAGTTCTTTCTTTTATTCTTCCGCTGTGTTACCGAGGTTTGTTCGTTTCCTCGGTTTTATTCGATCCACAGTGATCTTTCGCCAAGGTTGTATTCTGCGCCCTTCGGGCTGCGCGCAGTCTCGGTTTCTCTTGTTTCTCATTGACCTTTCGTTTCATCTGTCCATCAGCCGTACCATTGCTGTCAGGGTAGCGACACTCGAATAGGGGAACCGTTGACGGGACGTATTTCGTATGTTGTACATATACGTACAGCTAGTAACAAAGAAATTGAGCCAGCAACGTGCATGTATTAGTTTCCCCTAGGGGGACAAAATTCAAAACGAGTAATAACTCCACGTCTTATTTTTTCAATGCTTGATCTGACATCGATACTGTTGGATTTTATTATAATTTTGACGCGTCGAAATAAAAAGAATTTTAATGTAGGTGGTGGTAATGTGCATACGTTAACATTATTTTTATTTTGACGCGTCAAAATTATGTTAAAATCCAACAATATCAATGCGAGGTCGAGCATCGAAAAAATAAGATGTTGACTTATTACTCGTTTTGAATTTTGTCCCCCTAGGGGAGACTAACACATGTGTTACGTCCCGTATTACGGGTCCTTGCCTTTATTTAAAGTGCTTAACCATACCTTGACCTAACTATCTATTTTAAGGGAATAGGTATTGGGTATAAAGGATTGACACGAGATTTCTATAACAATTTATATTCTTTAATATTTAATACTCGGTTACATACCAGTTGCTGCTTAGCTCAGCCTAATCAGCGGTTCGTGTGTCAGTGGCTTCTATGCTGACACTAGTCACTTCACGTTACAACGTATTTATTTCTATATTTAACTTCTCGAATTCCCAGCAGTTTCTAGGCAATGCGTTCGTCCCTCGGGTAAGCCGTTTAAGAATCTTTTGATTCAGGGAATCAGCTGAACGATGCTTTGAAGCCAATGAAGACTCGGACAGAGTCGCGGGTTAAGAATCGAGAATCAAAACTGACGTATAGGCCCCGATGGCCAGGCTTTATAGCCGAAAAGCTAAAACGTCAGCAGCCTATTTTCCTTTAATGATTTCGACATGTCCTGGTCTTCGTATGTATCTCGAAATGCCTTAATTATGTTGAAACGCTTAGTCGTCATTTCGACATGCTCTGCATTTCGAGCGCATCTCAGACCGATGACCTGAAGTGTCGAAATGATTAGTAGCCACATTTCGATACTTGCTGACTGTTACCAAGCGCGTATTACGAAAGCGACAAATGACAAGGAATCTAGCCTTTTCACAAGGCTATAACAAATGCACATAGCTGGGTCAGTTTCACTGTTATTAGCTGTATTAATAGGAAAGTAGAAAGTTATTTTTGTATCTGTATTATGATAGATATATGTAGACATAATGTAAATTTCAATTTGTTTTTGCTTTTTCTTTTATCTAACTTTTGAAGGTATAAGTGTAGGTCCTACACTGTAGGATATAGGAGTATAGGTTTTGAACACTGATCTCTACAGGGTGTCCCAGGACTAGTGGTACATATTTTAATGGGAGGTTCCTGAGGTAATTTTAAACAACTTTTTCCTTTGCGAAAAAGTTGTCCGACCTTCGTTTCTTTGTCGTCCTTAAAAATTCTTCACGTGCAGAACACTCGAACCGATGACAAGAGACAGTTCTCAGACTTACACNAGCGCATAGGCTCGCTCGGTTGACCCCTTTTGAGTAGGCATCTGCCATGTTGCTTGTAGTCAGTTTTCCAGTCCAATATGGCGATTCTGGTGATCGACGCTGAACGACACGGAGATTTCGGAGATCGAAAGGCTGGTCTTCGTATGTATCTCGAAATGCCTTAATTATGTTGAAACGCTTAGTCGTCATTTCGACATGCTCTGCATTTCGAGCGCATCTCAGACCGATGACCTGAAGTGTCGAAATGATTAGTAGCCACATTTCGATACTTGCTGACTGTTACCAAGCGCGTATTACGAAAGCGACAAATGACAAGGAATCTAGCCTTTTCACAAGGCTATAACAAATGCACATAGCTGGGTCAGTTTCACTGTTATTAGCTGTATTAATAGGAAAGTAGAAAGTTATTTTTGTATCTGTATTATGATAGATATATGTAGACATAATGTAAATTTCAATTTGTTTTTGCTTTTTCTTTTATCTAACTTTTGAAGGTATAAGTGTAGGTCCTACACTGTAGGATATAGGAGTATAGGTTTTGAACACTGATCTCTACAGGGTGTCCCAGGACTAGTGGTACATATTTTAATGGGAGGTTCCTGAGGTTAATTGATGTTTTATACAGACGGAGTATCTAGCATCGCTGAGAAGATATTACTCCAGCAAGTCTAGCATATAAGTTGCACACACTGTGATAAATCGAAAAGTTTTAATGTAAAGACTGTTACGTGATTTTCCTAAATAAAATAAGGACGAGGGCGCTTTGGAATGTACTTTAAACTAAACATTAACACAAATTTTGTCTTAATTCTCTGAGAATAAAGGCGTAGAATCAAATGGAATAAATCTATGTTTTGCTCACAAACAAACATAAATATAACATTTTTCAAAATCTGATTGCTGGAATGGATTCTGTAGGAAAAATTATGAAGAAAGTGCTAATAACACTCCCATACAAAAAAATTTGCAATATCTATTACGTGATTCTTATATTTTATATGAGAATTGATTAATAAAAGAACTGCTACTTCGGCACCTCTAGTAGAGATCAAGATAAACTTTTCAAAATGAATTTTTAATAACTGTAAGCAAGAGATACGGAGAAACAATTAGCTAGATCAAGAAAGAATAAAGAAAAAGGAAATGATAAGGCTAGGAAAATTAGTAGAAATATCAGGAAAACGAGATAAGAAGATTTAGGAAAAGAGAAGAACGAGAACGGAGAAGAAAGAGGAAGAGGAAGAGGAAGTAATATAGATCAAGAACAGAAACAGAAAAAGAAAGAAGGATTTTGTTAATTAATAATTAAAAATTGAGCGCTTTTGCTTCTCTTATTTTATGAAGGTGAATGATTTAAAAATTATAGGAGAAAGCGCGCGTATTCTACTTAATTCTATTTTATTATTATAATATGATATGAAGTAAATGATTTTTAATACTCTTCACATTAACATTATCTTAATAGAGAAAAAACATAAATGCACGTGCATACTATGTTCACTATCAGAACACATACCATGAACTTGAGAAATCAAAAAATTAGAAAACATCATTAAATCATTAGAACTGAAACTCAACAGCCCCTAAAATATGCAAAATGCACGGAGGTTCGCTAGAACATACGCATAATGACTTCGACTTGAACACATGAATGTCGAGTAGGTCGGGAAACATTTTGAGTAGTTGTACAACGGAGCCTGTGACAAAGAACAAAGAAAAAAAGGACATCTTCGAGATGAAGATGAAAATAAATAGATCACACTATAAAGTTACCAAGTAACTAATAAGTATTTTATTTTCCCCTAATTTTATATGTCATCGTTTTATTCAAACAAAGCTATCAAATCACTTGTCCCATAATTGATTAAATGTAGAAACTGCTCAAACATCTTTCACTCCTTTTCTCTGTACACTGCTCATAGCTCACAGCAAGATATGGACATAGTTTTTACAGAGGAGAAAAGAAGTTCTCAATGCTGTCTGTGTCGAGATAAAAAGCGATTATTCTAGTAATTTGAATCCGAGAGAAACTTTACTTGTCCAACCAATCGTTTCGTTAGTTACCTTACCTTTTTGTTCCGATTAGATCGCTCGATAAATTGGCATTCGCCGAAATTCGACTGCTTTTTTCTATTGCTTCCATCTTTGTTTCCGGTCCATTATTGTTTTTCTTTTTCTTTTAACCGTTTGGTTAATTTCTACGCATTCCTGCCTTCGTCCACCCATTCTTCAATCTATTATGTCCTCGTTATTGTAGTTGTGATTTTAGCTTCTCGTTTCGCGATATTTCAGTTGACCCTCAACGAATTCAAGCCAGTTCGTTCTTCCGTCTCAACGAGTTCTGGACGAAGATTGATTAATTGCATTTTGTTACATTTATGAAATACCACCATCGAACTGCATATCCCGCTTCCTGTTTTTCACATTAATGCTTCACATAATTTCGTTCTGATTTTAATAATGTTGTGTCGAAACTTGAATTTGCAATCCAAACATCAACCTATATACAGTTCATTGCACAACGTATTTATACTACTATATAAATTTTTAACTTATAAAGAACTTGGATAAAGTTTATGCTTCCTGTTACCAGGAAGTTTCATTGTGGAAAACTTGGCAAAGAGCAATTCTGCATCTCTTTGGAGTTATGTTAATACGTAATTAAATTCTTATCACTCGACAGGTGAGATGACATTCGTGCGAAAATTCCAATCACGTATGGTCTTGGTGGTCTTGGTGGTCTCGATATACAGTAGCATGCGTATCCACATCGCACAGGTGACCTGTGGTGATAAAAGTACAGTATAAAGTATTGATTTGCTCTGGTGTCATCGGGATACGGAAAAAGCGCGCTGGAAGGAAAAGAGAAAATGCAACGCGTATTAAGGAGGAGGTGGTTTGTTACAATCTCAAGTTTCTTTGGTAACTATCCGGCACTTGTACGCGCACGTGACTCATCTATTTTCTCCTACTCCTTCCACCTATCTTGTCTCTAGGGCAATAACATTCCGCGACTGGAATAACTGGCACGCGATTAAAAGCTCCGAGAGTTTGCGCTGAGAATTATTCAGAAGGTTTCCGAACAAACAGTACCTGACCCCGGCCCATTTTGCTTAAGTATGCGTTGATAAACTCGACGCACTTTTGTAATCGAGCATACGGATAATTGAGATGGAAGTTCTCGTTGTCTTTGCCTCATCAATCAGAAAAAATATAAAGATTCTGTAGTATGAACTGTATAATGTAGTATACTGTAGATACTGTAGTATAAAAAAGATACTGTTTGAAATATCGCCCTCGCTTCTCATTGGTTCTATGAACCATTTTTTTCTCTCATTCCACCATTCTCCTCTACATGCTTGGCGAATGACGTAAGGTCAATAGATTGTTTACACTATGTACTGAAGTACCCTTTTCGGGCGTGTGGAAAAAAATGGTTCATACAACCAATAAGAATCGAGAGCGATACTTCAAACAGTATCTTCTTCAGACACATATTCTACTGGTTCCCAAAAGCTAAAACAACAACATACATTTGCTTCACATCAATGATTCTTATTATCATATTGTTATTCGCATTATAATATGCATTTGGCTCGGCGTTATTTGCCTCGGCTGAAATAATTAATAACTAGCAATCTACAAGGGACTCTCGGAAGAAATCGGATGGTAGGCTTTCCCTGGATTCTGATCGAAAGGTATCGATTCCGACCACGAAGCGGCCGGTCGAACCCAAACAGCAGGCGGTCTACCTGCTGATTCGGACTCTTATTTGACCGGGGGCTCCTGAGGCATCCTGTTTGTACACGTCTTTCCCTATACTCTATTTTACTGACTAGAGCCGTGATTTCTCTCGTTTTCGAGCTGTTGGATCGGACAACTGTCTGAACGATATCGGAAAGTGGGAATCCTCCTTTAGTTGGATTAAGTGTTAAGCTCGTTGCAAAAAAGGTAATTAACCCTTTGACTAGTATAGACTAGTATATACAGGGTGTCCCAGAAAAAGTGTTAGAGCCGAAGAGAGGTGATTCTGTAAGTGTTTTTGAACAACAATTTCCTTTGCCAAAATGCGAAGTGAGCCATGGTTTTTGAATTATTAATGAAAAACACTGACCAATGAGAGCACGCGTAGGACCCGCAACCAGCCACGGATAGGTTGATTCGGATCGTGACGCTCGGTCGTGGCTTAGCGCGGGCCCTACACGTGCTCTTACTGGTCAGTGTTTTTCGTTAATAATTTAAAGACCGTGCCTCACTATGCATTTTACCAAAGGAAATTGTTGTTCAGGAACACCTCTCTTCGGCTCTAACACCTTTTGTGGGACACCCTGTATGTATATAGGCCCTCGCAAATCTATCACTATACTATACGACAGACGTATGTAAATATATACCCTCGCAAACCTATCAATATACATGTACGACAGACGTAAATATACGCCAGTCGCAAAGCCTAATACGCAAATATAGCGCCACAATGAGAAGATTACAGATATTAATAACTAGAATCCCTGGTGCGGCTTTTCCCGCACTAATTATTAGACAGCGGATTTTATGTATTTCTAGGGTATAGGTAATGAATATGAAGCATATTTGTTGAAAAATATATAGAATATTAAAAGATGAGCGCTTATTACAATGCTTACATGATCAAAGATGTGTCTGTTTGGAATGCATTGTTTAATTTGTTACCATGAATATTGTATTTTGCATAAAAATACGCAGTCTTGAGCGTACGTAACTAACGACTAATTGCTTTGTTTTCTGTAACATTTAAACAATTTCTTAGTTGCTCTTGCATGTAACTTTTGTTTTAATCCTACATTTCGTCACGAGCGTAGCATACGGCCGCGGCAACGCACGAGGCGGTTATTGCGCTCTTGCCCGCCTTGTATACGAACGCTCTGGGTGGTCGGTGATTTTTGTTAATAACTCGACAACCACGCCTCGGACAACTTTTTTGCAGAGGAAAAAGTTGTTTAAAATCACCATGGCTCCTCCCCATTTCAAGGCCTAACACTAGTTCTGGGACACCCTGTATATTTTACGTGTGTATAAACAGTATGGACCTAAAGGACGGTGCATAGTCGAGGGATAGGGCACCCAAAAGCGGAAGGGGAAAACAGCTCTGTTTGAGCCCACAAGTGCTGCCCCCAGTGTGATCCCGCCGGATTTTGAACATGGTCATTCGTTTTATCTTCCATTAAAAGTAAGAAAAGAAGGCTAGGCATAAGGTAATAAAAATAGGAACAGTATTTTGTAAAATAAGAATTTTAATCAGTTCTCTTATGAACATCGAAACACAATTTAATTAATCACGAATCAGTTGCAGGTTCTTCTGTCATTGTTTCAAATTGCTCCATGTATTATACGTCTCCTTCCCTTTGTAATATCAACTTCTCTGCTTTCGGTAGTACATTAATTCCAACCAACTTAGGCACCGCGCGCGTATTGATTCATTCTTCCTCCTTTCCAACACTGGATATTTCGTCTTTTCATATTTCCCTCTTACGACTCTCACAACACCCATATGTGATACGTATTAATTTTATAACTTATATGTACCTTAATAAATAAATTATTTACAAAGAGTTTTTAAATGTCCGATCTTTAATGTATTTAATTGTTATAAAATTCAACATATTACTCATGNGTACTCCGGGATACCTAACTCTCCATTTCGTCAATCCCGGGAAACTCATACGGATTGACACTTGCTGGGCGCGGCAATGGGTTCCGACCCCCATGCTCAACGCGTACTCCCCGACCAAGGCCCGAAGTAGCTGACTCCTGGATACAGCATAACGAGGAACACCTCGGCAGAGCAACGCTCACATCAGCAGCATGAAGTGGGAGCAACATCATGTGCTACACACACTCCCAGCGCTCGAACATGCTGATCGGGTCCCTTCCAAATCATTCGCGCATGTATCATTCATCCGTCACAATTCGCACCTAGTGTTTGGTCCGCGGGAGGTATTTTATTTGCCTCCTACAGCCAGCACCAATGGACCAACCGAAGGCCGAGAAGCCGATACAGCGAGCATCCCCCTATCCGCCACCCGGAGACGCTCCACGTTGGGGTATCACCTCCCCGCCCCCCTAAACAATGAGGCAGGTCCGTGGAGTTGCAATACACCTTTCTCAATTGATCTCAAGAGGAATTCTCGCATGTTTCATACATGTGTGGGATACAACTCGACTTATAATCGGTTAAGCCCAACGTGCCTCGTGAGGGCGCCACATCACCAAGTATTATGGGCTCTCCGTCCACATGTCCCTAGCCCTAGGCATTCACGTCCCTAGTCCTAGGTATCAACCTCGCAGTTGGTATGACTGCTGCGATCGTCGCTGTTCCGTCGCAAACGGAACATCAGCCGCGAGGAGTCCTAACGGGAATTTATGACGAGTCTTCTACGAATAGCTATTTTTGAGTTTCAAGCATTTTTTTTAATCACCGGCAATATCCATTTACCTTTTTTATACAATAGAGTTCAAATGTTAGTTTCGTGTCGTTCTCAATAGCTCCGATCCTGTCATAAACTCGGCGCTTCCTGAAGGGTAATTTAGCGAGCGTTAAGGGTAATCCTTTTTTTAGCCTTCGAAGGCCTACCTGAAGGGAAAAACCCCGGTGTTACCGGACTTGGGACTTCTCACGTACGCGCGATCGTCCCCACCCTCTCTTTGCGTCTCGGCAAAACACAAAGTGAGAGGGTGGTTTCAAAAACCCCAAGGACCACGCTGATTGGAAGGTCAACGATTCTGACTGACCAGTCAGGGTGGTCCTCAACGCTTCAAAGGGGTCATTCGAAGACTTGAGACATCGAGTCATCACTTCGTCTGAAAACTTGGTTGAAAGAACACGTCGCGAACTTTCAATATCAACCTTTCGATAAAACGCTTAGGGTACGAACGCACCGAAACCCAAGTCAATTAGATAGCTTCAAATTAATTTTTGAAATTATCGGAACGCAAGTATCCACGAACCCCATCGGTAAGAGGAGCCTTACAACCTCCTCCGAGGAATTAGTCCGCGTGCGGTATTTGCGTGCCGGCAACAAACAAACGAAGTTGCCATCGTACAAAATGTATCCTAGTATGCCTCTGTTTAAGTATAGTAAGCTCTATAGTAAGCCTCTGAAACGTTTAATAAGAGAAATATGGCAAAAACACTAAAACTGATTAACCCCCATAACTACCCTCCGGATTGAGACAGAGGGTTGAAAATTGGCACAAAACGTTTGCTTTGGACGCTCTATCGAATATTCGGTTTATTGCAAGTTGAATTTCCTTCAAAAGCACATTTTACCATCTTATCCGGCTAGACTTCTCTTTATTTCTTCATTGTTATTGCAATCTGCAACTTAAAAAACATTTTCCGTTGTAGTACATTCCCTCTGCCCCTTTCAATGTGCATACATCGACTATGTAAATTGTCGAATAAACAAAAAAAAAATGATGTACCTGAGTTTCGAACGCACGAAGCTCCGAAGGCTCCGAGCCGAGTTTGGAAGACTCCGAACCTCGAAGAGACCGTGATTTTGAGATTCGCTCGATTCACGCAATCAGCACCGAAGTTTCCGACCTTCTCTCCGAAGATGTCCGAAGACGGCCGAATTAAAAATTCGCTTCACTGATGCATCAGCACCAGGGATCTCGTATCTTCCCGTGCACGCCGGAAAGTGGGGACGACGCGACCATGGTGGGGACCAATAGTTGGTGGGGGTATGCAGTGATTTTCACGGTAGCGCTGCGGAGAGCTTCGCGAACGCGCATGAGCACGCATGAGGGGAATAGTAGTGGGGATCGAAATACGGGCGAAAAACAGGGGAAGCGAGCCGTGCACGGGAAGATACGAGATCCCTG
>NW_017177501.1:27925-29964 GCF_001652005.2 Ceratina calcarata
AAATCCGAATCCAGTGAAGTTTCTGTTGCGTCCCACTAACTTGAGATGTTAGATTTGATTTGTTTCGCGACAGATTTATTTATTTGTGCTAAAACGCGTATGTGTATTGAAGCCTAGTTTATGTGAATAATCGCAGTGCATGAACTTTTATTTTAATAAATATCACAGGCGAAACACCCTTACAAATAGACACTCGTGGCCGGAGTGTATGTGTGTGTGTATTAATAATCACTACGAACAGGATACTTTTGGTGCATGTGTACTCTTGTGGATATTTTTTTTTTGTTGCGAAGAAAAGAGCATTCTCCCTCGTGACTCGAAAATCCCATAGAGCGTGTTTCGATGTGCTCTTGTGAATTTAGCGAGTAATTAGGTTGAATGCGAGACACATCATTTAAAATAATTTGCGTTCTCCACTCGTCAACCGAGGTTACAATACTTGAGATCACATGAAAGAACTTTGGTTTTAGAATTCGCGATTCTTTGAGGCTCAACGAAGACTCTGACCGTTACGGTAAGCGTGGCGTCGATTTAAACTCTGAAGTGGCTCCTCGTTGGCTCGTTGTTGTCCAATCGGAGGCAGCTTCCAACTTCCTATACGTACATTGAAATCAAGCTTAAGGCTTTCGAGCTAGCGGGGTGCCACACCATTCACCCCCTGAATGTCGCGAAACTTCACGTGTTTGATATGTGCAATTACTCTCGAATATGTCCGTACTGCTGGTGGTGAAAGCGGTGTCGGTAGGATAGAGCTCGTGTTCTGTTCCGCAGTCGGTAAGTAGGCTAGCTTCAACCGTTCGGTGGATACATTGCACGGCTTGTCCTTGATAAGTACCGTATAAAGTCTTTCGTTTATCCTTGCCAACACCTCGTATGGTCCGAGATATGGGGGTTGCAGAGGTCGTCGAACAGTATCGTCTCTAACAAAGACGTGTGTCGCTCGCTTCAAATCTTGGTGGACGAATGGTGTTCGTCGTCCATGGTGTGCTGTAGGTTTCGCCCGGATCTTAAGCATCCTTTCCCTGAGATCTTGAGCGAAGATTTCGGGTTTTACCGGATGATCAATGTTTTCAAAAAATTCTTCCGGGATCCTTAACGTCGTGCCGTAGAGTAGCTCAGCTGTGAAGCATTTGATGTCTTCTTTATAGGCTGTGCGTACTCCTAGTAATACGGTGTGTAAGTGCGTCAGCCAGTCGTTGTTGCCCTCGAACTGGCAGGTGAGAGCTGTTTTCAGTGTTCGATACCAGCGTTCCAGGATTCCGTTTGAGGCTGGATGGTAAGCTGATGTGTGTGTGCGCGTGCATCCGAGAAGATTCGTAAGAACTCAGAAGAGTTCTGATTCGAATTGTGCGCCACGATCTGTTGTTATAACATTGGGTGAACCGAATCGGCATACCCATGTTTCGTAGAATGCCTTTGCTACTGTTTCTGCGGAGATTTCGGCGAGTGGTGTTGCCTCGGGCCACCTCGAGTACCGGTCAACCATTGTCAGGCAATATCTGAAATTTTTACATTGCGTTAACGGACCGATGATGTCTAGGTGTACTTGATAGAAGCGTTCGTCGGGCACAGCGATTTTTTCTGGGATGAGCCTTGTGTGTCTGTGTATTTTTACAGGCTAAACAGGTCCTTGCCCAGTGGCTGATGTCCTTGTTCATGCTGGGCCACACGAAATTTGCACGAATGTGTTGTCTCGTCGCTCGGCCGCTGGGATGCGAGAGTCCGTGCACCATATCAAAAATTCTTTTTCGTAATGTCTTCGGCACGTAGGGTTTAATTGTGTCGTCCGTTCGCTCACAGTATAGCGGAGTTTCCGTGCCCGGTAGAGTGAAGGCTTGGAGTTTTATTCTCGTCTCACCTCTCACTATGTCTTTTAACTCTTCGTCGCTGCTTTGTTCTCCTGCGAGTTCTTCCGTACTGACGATTACTGGGACGTTCACTGCGGAGATTCTTGAGAGCGCGTCTGCGACCGGGTTGTCCTCACCAGAGACGTGAATGATATCGGTTGTAAATTGTCCGATGAAATCCAATTGTCTGGC
>NW_017177501.1:31029-39634 GCF_001652005.2 Ceratina calcarata
GTTCCGCAGTCGGTAAGTAGGCTAGCTTCAACCGTTCGGTGGATACATTGCACGGCTTGTCCTTGATAAGTACCGTATAAAGTCTTTCGTTTATCCTTGCCAACACCTCGTATGGTCCGAGATATGGGGGTTGCAGAGGTCGTCGAACAGTATCGTCTCTAACAAAGACGTGTGTCGCTCGCTTCAAATCTTGGTGGACGAATGGTGTTCGTCGTCCATGGTGTGCTGTAGGTTTCGCCCGGATCTTAAGCATCCTTTCCCTGAGATCTTGAGCGAAGATTTCGGGTTTTACCGGATGATCAATGTTTTCAAAAAATTCTTCCGGGATCCTTAACGTCGTGCCGTAGAGTAGCTCAGCTGTGAAGCATTTGATGTCTTCTTTATAGGCTGTGCGTACTCCTAGTAATACGGTGTGTAAGTGCGTCAGCCAGTCGTTGTTGCCCTCGAACTGGCAGGTGAGAGCTGTTTTCAGTGTTCGATACCAGCGTTCCAGGATTCCGTTTGAGGCTGGATGGTAAGCTGATGTGTGTGTGCGCGTGCATCCGAGAAGATTCGTAAGAACTCAGAAGAGTTCTGATTCGAATTGTGCGCCACGATCTGTTGTTATAACATTGGGTGAACCGAATCGGCATACCCATGTTTCGTAGAATGCCTTTGCTACTGTTTCTGCGGAGATTTCGGCGAGTGGTGTTGCCTCGAGCCACCTCGAGTACCGGTCAACCATTCTCAGGCAATATCTGAAATTTTTACATTGCGTTAACGGACCGATGATGTCTAGGTGTACTTGATAGAAGCGTTCGTCGGGCACAGCGATTCTTTCTGGGATGAGCCTTGTGTGTCTGTGTATTTTTACAGGCTAAACAGGTCCTTGCCCAGTGGCTGATGTCCTTGTTCATGCTGGGCCACACGAAATTTGCACGAATGTGTTGTCTCGTCGCTCGGCCGCTGGGATGCGAGAGTCCGTGCACCATATCAAAAATTCTTTTTCGTAATGTCTTCGGCACGTAGGGTTTAATTGTGTCGTCCGTTCGCTCATATATATGTTCGCTATAGCGGAGTTTTCGTGCCTGGTAGAGTGAAGGCTTGAAGTTTTATTCTCGTCTCATCTCTTACTATATCTTTTAACTCGTCGTCGCTGCTTTGTTCTCCTGAGAGTTCTCCGTGCTAACGATTACTGGGACGTTCACTGCGGAGATTCTTGAGAGCGCGTCTGCGACCGGGTTGTCCTCACCAGAGACGTGAATAATATTGGTTGTAAATTGTCCGATGAAATCCAATTGTCTGGCCCGTCTCGGTGAAGCTTTATCGAGTTTCTATTAGAAAGCGAAGGTTAATAGTTTATGGTCGGTACGAACCATCAGCGGTCTTCCGTGGACGAAATCCTTGAGATATTTTATCGCCTCATAAACGGCCAGAAGTTCCCAATCGTAAGTGCTGTAATTACGCTGCGTACTGCTCAGCTTTCGAGAGAAAAATGCTAGTGGTTGGGTTTTTCCGTCAACCATCTGTTCGAGAGCGGCTCCTATTGCTGTGTCCGATGCGTCCATCGTGAGGTACAATGTTGTCTCTTCACGCGGATGAGCGAAGGATGTTGCTTCAATTAGGGAGCGTTTGCAACGTTCAAAAGCCTTACTTGCTTCTTCGGTCCATTGTACTGGTCTCTTATCATTTTTCTTGCTGTCTCTGAGATATTCATTGTGGATTGCCTGATCGTGAACAGCGTTTCTTATGCAGCGTCGGTAATAGTTTATCATCCCTCGGAATCTGCGTAGTTCAACAATTGTTTGCGGCTTTGGGTAGTCCAGTACTGCTTGGACTTTGGTCGCCAGTGGCTTAGTTCCGTCTGTTGAAACATTATATGCTAGGAATTGAACTTCTTAACATCCAAACTCACTCTTTGATACGTTGATGGTAATGCCCGCGTCCTGCAGCCTCTCGAAAGTCTTGCGCAGATGTTGTAGGTGCTGTTCTGGCGTCTCCGATGCTATCAGGATGTCGTCTATGTAAAAATATACGAAATCGAGGTCCTGGAAGGTAGTATTGATGAAATGTTGAAATGTTTGTGCGGCGCTTTTCAGTCCGAACGGCATGGCGGTGAATTCGAAAAGTCCGAATGGGGTTGCTATGGCCATTTTCGGAATATCCTTCTCTGCCAACGGTATCTGGTAGCATGCTTTGACGAGATCGATGGTGAAGAAAATTTTTTCACCGAACAATCCGTGTGTGAAATCGTGTATGTGTGGCAACGGGTAACGGTCAGGTATCGTTACCGCGTTAAGACCACGATAATCTTCGCAGGGTCTCCAAACTCCTGGTTGTTTTTTCGGCGCCATGTGGAGTGGTGCGGCCCACGGGCTGCTGGATGGTCTGCAGATGCCGGTCTCCATGCGGGATGAGAATTCTGTCTTTGCAATTTTTAATTTCTCAGGTGTTAATCGGCGGAACGGCTCTGAACTCGGTGGTCTGGTGGTAAGTATGTGGTGTTGAACACCATGTGTTCGAATGGTGGGTGCTTGTAATAATTTTGTTAACCCTGGAAATTCTGCCAATAACCTGTGGTATTCAGAGTCTGTCCTTAGCGTAAGGATAGACACGTGTTTTGTCCTTATCATGTTCCCGGGGGTTGAAAGTCCCGTCACGTTCAGGGTTGCCGTATGGAGCGATTGTAATCGCGCCTCCTCTGCTCCCGGAGACCACCACTACCGTATTTTGTCCGCGCTTACGCTACTCTGACGCCACGAGGGAAGTCGGTAGGCGCATCAGGCGCATGTCCAAGAGTAGCGTGAGCGTGGACAAAATACGGTAGTGGGGGTCTCCGGGAGCAGAGGAGGCGCGATTATAATCGCTCCATACGGCAACCCTGGTCACGTTGTCGCACAATGCTCGGCGCCTGAGGTTTACGTTTATGTCGTGGTGGTACAGTAGATCTGCACCGATTATCGGCGTCATCACGTCGGCTATGCAGAACCTCCACCTTAACGGCCTCCGTAGAGCCAAATCGAGCGAGAGCGGCAATTCCCCGTAAGTTTTGATTTGCGCGGCGTTTGCCGCGTAGAGTACTCGTGTCGTTTCCTTCAGATTCTGTCGAATGTAACGTCTTGGGATGAGAGATATCTCCGCTCCGGTGTCCACTAAGAAACGCAGTTTGCTTCTTTTGTCAATTTTCTGGCGCCTGTACTGCGGTAGCGCATGGCGAGCGCGTCCACCCTCCGGCTCAGCTCATTTACCTGCTCTAATACTGGCGTTGTTATCGGGTGGTGCAGCGTTCGACGCGCTTGAGACCCAATGTCCGACAGTCGTCTCCATAGTTTTGTCTGCGACTGAGGCTAGTTTGTCAAGACTTATCTCGTCGAATGCGACCAATATCTCCTGAATTCTGGGAGGCAATCGTTGTATCCACAGCGTCCTCAGCACATGGTCAGTGACGTTTGTACTGGCAAGGGATTGCATTTCTCTCAGCAACATTGACGGCTTTTTATTGCCGAGTTCCATGTCACTCAAGAGTGTGCGGAGCTGTTTCTCCAGGGAATCTGAGAATTGCGCGATTAATGCTTCTTTCAGTCTATCATATTTACCTGTTTCAGGTAGATTTTCAATGACGTCGGCGATGGCAATCATTATCTGTTCGTCCATGTGTCGAATCACTGCACTGTATTTTATGTCATCTGAACGGATTCGATCAGCTACGAACTCGCACTCTAACTGCGTGAACCACAATTTCGGCCTATTCTTCCAAAAAGTGCCTAGCTTGACATTCCTAAATTCACTCACGTGCACTTCAGATCCTGCACTTGTTAGGGCTCGCTGTCCAGGCATGCTGGCGTCTCTCTTTGTGTCCGTCTGAGTCGGGTCGCCAACTCTTTGTGGAGAGCGATCAAGAGGCATTGTTTCAAACCGGTCGGCCTTTTTTTACACAAGAGCTGATATTTTGTCAATTTTCCCGCACACGCGAATCACGTCGGGGTCACCAATTATGTGGGGATATCAGGATGTCGTCTATGTAAAAATATACGAAATCGAGGTCCTGGAAGGTAGTATTGATGAAATGTTGAAATGTTTGTGCGGCGCTTTTCAGTCCGAACGGCATGGCGGTGAATTCGAAAAGTCCGAATGGGGTTGCTATGGCCATTTTCGGAATATCCTTCTCTGCCAACGGTATCTGGTAGCATGCTTTGACGAGATCGATGGTGAAGAAAATTTTTTCACCGAACAATCCGTGTGTGAAATCGTGTATGTGTGGCAACGGGTAACGGTCAGGTATCGTTACCGCGTTAAGACCACGATAATCTTCGCAGGGTCTCCAAACTCCTGGTTGTTTTTTCGGCGCCATGTGGAGTGGTGCGGCCCACGGGCTGCTGGATGGTCTGCAGATGCCGGTCTCCATGCGGGATGAGAATTCTGTCTTTGCAATTTTTAATTTCTCAGGTGTTAATCGGCGGAACGGCTCTGAACTCGGTGGTCTGGTGGTAAGTATGTGGTGTTGAACACCATGTGTTCGAATGGTGGGTGCTTGTAATAATTTTGTTAACCCTGGAAATTCTGCCAATAACCTGTGGTATTCAGAGTCTGTCCTTAGCGTAAGGATAGACACGTGTTTTGTCCTTATCATGTTCCCGGGGGTTGAAAGTCCCGTCACGTTCAGGGTTGCCGTATGGAGCGATTGTAATCGCGCCTCCTCTGCTCCCGGAGACCACCACTACCGTATTTTGTCCGCGCTTACGCTACTCTGACGCCACGAGGGAAGTCGGTAGGCGCATCAGGCGCATGTCCAAGAGTAGCGTGAGCGTGGACAAAATACGGTAGTGGGGGTCTCCGGGAGCAGAGGAGGCGCGATTATAATCGCTCCATACGGCAACCCTGGTCACGTTGTCGCACAATGCTCGGCGCCTGAGGTTTACGTTTATGTCGTGGTGGTACAGTAGATCTGCACCGATTATCGGCGTCATCACGTCGGCTATGCAGAACCTCCACCTTAACGGCCTCCGTAGAGCCAAATCGAGCGAGAGCGGCAATTCCCCGTAAGTTTTGATTTGCGCGGCGTTTGCCGCGTAGAGTACTCGTGTCGTTTCCTTCAGATTCTGTCGAATGTAACGTCTTGGGATGAGAGATATCTCCGCTCCGGTGTCCACTAAGAAACGCAGTTTGCTTCTTTTGTCAATTTTCTGGCGCCTGTACTGCGGTAGCGCATGGCGAGCGCGTCCACCCTCCGGCTCAGCTCATTTACCTGCTCTAATACTGGCGTTGTTATCGGGTGGTGCAGCGTTCGACGCGCTTGAGACCCAATGTCCGACAGTCGTCTCCATAGTTTTGTCTGCGACTGAGGCTAGTTTGTCAAGACTTATCTCGTCGAATGCGACCAATATCTCCTGAATTCTGGGAGGCAATCGTTGTATCCACAGCGTCCTCAGCACATGGTCAGTGACGTTTGTACTGGCAAGGGATTGCATTTCTCTCAGCAACATTGACGGCTTTTTATTGCCGAGTTCCATGTCACTCAAGAGTGTGCGGAGCTGTTTCTCCAGGGAATCTGAGAATCGCGCGATTAATGCTTCTTTCAGTCTATCATATTTACCTGTTTCAGGTAGATTTTCAATGACGTCGGCGATGGCAATCATTATCTGTTCGTCCATGTGTCGAATCACTGCACTGTATTTTATGTCATCTGAACGGATTCGATCAGCTACGAACTCGCACTCTAACTGCGTGAACCACAATTTCGGCCTATTCTTCCAAAAAGTGCCTAGCTTGACATTCCTAAATTCACTCACGTGCACTTCAGATCCTGCACTTGTTAGGGCTCGCTGTCCAGGCATGCTGGCGTCTCTCTTTGTGTCCGTCTGAGTCGGGTCGCCAACTCTTTGTGGAGAGCGATCAAGAGGCATTGTTTCAAACCGGTCGGCCTTTTTTTACACAAGAGCTGATATTTTGTCAATTTTCCCGCACACGCGAATCACGTCGGGGTCACCAATTATGTGGGGGTTGCGCTTAAGGTTTTAATGAGTCCCACACAAAGTTTAACGATGTGCATATACAGGATGAGTCTCCTAACATGACGACCTCAAATAATTCGTAAGGTGTTCGTCGTACGAAAAAATGTTTCAAACAAAAGTTGCATGGTATCCAAGGGGACATACAGTGCTCGAGTCTGTTTTTTATTACCTTTCTTATTTATTGAGATATTACAGTCACCTTCAGTTTTTTAAATGGAATGTCTAACATTTTTGTTCAAATTCGGATAAATCATCAAATTTTCCGTAAAAAAGGACTACACAAAGTGGGACTTCAAATGAATAATTACTGAGATATTTATAAAAGAAGTTTTATTTCAAGTGGTGTTCGAATTGCTGTCCATTACAATCAATGCAATTACGTAATCGAATTGTCAGTGAGCGAAGAACTTTTTCCAGTGTTTCCGTGGTTATTGCAGCACATGCGCTAATAATACGTTCTCGCATATCTTCCGCTGTGGTTGGTGGTTCGTGATAAACTCCATCTTTTAATGTTCCCCAAAGGAAATAGTCCAGCAGCGTTAAATCTGGTGAACGAGTTGGCCAACCAATGTTACTGCCACGTCCAATCCAACGATTAGGAAACATTCTATTTAATAGATTGCGATTGTCGAGCATAATGTGCTGGATAGCCGTCATGTTGATACCACCTTATTTGACGTATTAAACATGGTACATTTACTAATAGGCTTGGCAGTGTTTCAGATAAGAATGTGAAGTATGTTTGACCTGTTAGTGATCTTTCAAAGAAGTACGGTCCAATGATCTGGTGACCAATTATGCCGCACCAAACATTCAAATTCCACCTGTGTTGATGGTCAACTTCACGAAGCCAATGTGGGTTCTCTGTTGCCCAATAATGGTTATTTTTTGTATTAACATTTCCGCAATTTGTGAATGTGGCTTCGTCAGTCCATAAAATAGTCTGTACAAACGAACCATTTGAATCTTGCATCTGATGCAAAAACCACTCACAGAACTGTACGCGTTTTTCAAAGTCTCGTTCATGTAACTTTTGATGTACTGACAGGTGATACGGATGAAAGTTCTCCGAATCAAGAATACGCACAACGCTGCTTTGACAAATGTCCATATCACGCGAAATTCGCTGAATGAAGAAACGCTTTCGAGTTAAGTACTTCTGATTGTTTTGAGGACCGTTCTGCTGACTGAATTTTCCCCAATTTTCGAAACACGGTTTAACTGCTGACGTGGTCAGGAATACGGAAACTGCGGAGCTTCAGGAAACCACGTAGATATGATAGCCCACCGACAGATCACAGAATAACGATGAAATTAATTCCAATTTGTCTGAACTTCGGCGAATTTGTAAGCTAACTTTTATCACTTTATCGATACGTGTTACTGAAGTCAGTACTGAAAGCGAGGTTACTTTTTGTAATACAATGCAACTTGAAAATCATGTTATCATCGTTTCTAAAGAAGTAAATCGGCAATTACACATTGGAGACGCTCTGATCTATACAGGGTGTAAACCTACCAGTGGGCAATATTTTAAGGACGTGTTCTGTGGTCGAAAATATGACGAAAATGAAGAGAGAGAAAATTGCGTTTGTGGGGCTTCGTCAATTAATTATTAACGTTTCAAAATTTGGCGTTTCTGCCCCTAAAATTGACAATCCAACTTGCATTACTAGCGTAGGCGTATTTCACATTACACTCCTGCGGGAACCGTGCGTTCTTTTGTTAACTTCCCAACAATCACTTCTTAGCCGTTATCCTGTGGCAAGTGCGTCGCGTAAAGGATTAAAAATCTTAAGAATTTATCGGAATCATTCTGAGCTTAGTGTCTGATGTGGGCTGTGACTGTGTTTCGTGTCTTGTGGACACTACGGACGGGATAATTTCGGTGCATGTATACTTGTGTGGATATTTCATTTCGGTGCGTAGAAAAGGGCATTTAATCTCCGGACTCGAAAATCCCATAGAGCGAGTTTCGATGTGCTCTTGCGATTGAGCGAGTGATTAGGTTGAATGCCAGGATACATCGTTTTAAAATAATTTCCCATCTCCAGCACCCGAGGTAAGCCCACTTTCTTATAGGTACGGTCCTACTTACGGTTATCGACATGCATCGATCAGCAGTGATCAGCTGTGCGTATACTGAAAACGTCCGCCGATGCAAGTCGGATTGTCAATTTTAGGGGCAGAAACACCAAATTTTTGAACGTTAATAACTAATTAACGAAGCCCCAAACGCAATTTTCTCTCTGTTCAGTTTCGTCTTATTTTCGACCTTTCGACAGAACACGTCTTTAAAATATTACCCATTAGTACGTTTACATCCTGTATACGTATATAGCTACTAGTGTTTCTTTTTCTATGAAATGGTATACATATTGGTAAATAATTTGAATCTCATTGACAGATTAATTTCACGTCTTACGTAATATCGCTTCTGATTGTGCATTTCACTTTATTCTCTAATAGACCTAATTTGTTCCCCTTTGTTAGGTGAATACCTAACCGGGTCCGGATAGGAGCGGGAAACGGGTTTACGCAATTAGTAATAAATAAATTTACAAAATAAATTTTATGTAAATTCAAATTTATTGGACCGGCCAACGGGCCGATCC
>NW_017177501.1:39684-46361 GCF_001652005.2 Ceratina calcarata
AAAATCTCCGCTTTCACTTGCTAAAAAACATTGTCAAAGAAGAACTTGGAAAGTAATGTCCCCGCATCTAATAATAATTTTAAGGAATTCTAAATAAATTATTATCTTACCCTTAAATATAATATATTATATTTAAATCTATGAGTACGAGACTCAATAAGGGATTCAGGTCCAATGATCTTGACCTTGAAATATGTCCTCGGATGTACCAATTTGAACAATTTTTCACCATAAATCGCTGTTGGTCGATAGCAATTCTCAAAAATTATCTCACATTATCTGTAAGAAACAGCCTTCTATCATTTCAAAGAAAGTTAAGGGTTAAACTTCGTCTTGGGGAACACTTCTTATGCATAATCTGATTGTAAACGATGAACGAGAAAAGATGTATAAACTCCTGGTTGGCTAAATTCATCCGTATAGAAATTCATCTGAATAACTTCTACATCTTTTGAGATAGAAAGAAATGTATCAGATAAAAATTGATTGGTTCTAAGGGACACATTACGTGGTGTACATAACTTTTCTGCAGGTGAAGGTGTTTAGGAGATTTGAAGGTCAAATTAATTTTTTTAAATGGAATGTGGTATTTTTTTATACACCTAACGATGCACTAGACATTCTTTATAAAAAAAAGTACTAACTTGTATACGTTGAGAAGCTAATAATTTAGGAGACTCGATTTAAATAATTCTAAAATTCGTACTGACATCAACTGAATCAACGTATTATCGCTGAATGTTGCAAAAAATCGGCTAGTATATTAAATAAGGTAGGCCTTACTTCATCGATTTCGAAAATGCAGTATTGCCAATGTTGAACCATTCATGTGAATAAATGTCTGTATGAATTTTAGAATTAATTGAGTTGAAATATCTCCTAAACTATTAGCTTTTAACGACTGTAATTCTACAGTATAGTAATTGAATAGGATACTTTTGAATTAAACACAATTTTCATAACAAAGACTGTAGTACATAAGAAGTCATAACATCAAAAATCAGGAAATGATCAATTTGATTTCTCCAATGTGGTCTTCAAAAATATGTTTCGACCTGATACATTACAATGATTGAAATCGCGGTTTACATAATACAAGTCTGCGTGATTATAAAATGTTGGTACCAAATTCAAGTCACTTCAAACCAACTATTGTATCTATTTCTATACCTTTCTTTAATTAATTTTTGCTTGTTATTATGAGAGTTTTTTCTGATTTATTCTTCTGAATGAAATAATCATTGATTTCCCAAAAAAGAATCCGCGCCAATTATGTCACAGAGGGGTTTGCATGGTCGCGCCTACATATAATTTACCGTGTCATCGACCAATTTATATCTCGCTACGAATCTACGATGTATTATCATCACGCACAGAGCAGCCAGAGAGTGCTCTTTACCAAATAGTTTATCCCGATGTTGTAAATATTTCTATCCAAGCTTAATCGCCTCGAAAAATAACGAATTCGTGAACATTTTCTCCATCCTATAATTTCTTTCGCCTTACTGTTATGTAAGTAGTTCAGCTTGGGCTAACGACAAAATGAAATTGTAATGGTTTGAAAGGACAGAAAGTCTCTGACTTGGAATCGTCTATTCGAGAGACTCATTGCCGTCTAGAGTGTCTGTGCTCATTGTCATCCGCGAACGCAGCTATTCTCTTGTCTACTGTCGATTGTGTATCCGCTTATGCTTCTTGATATCCGTTGAAGTAATTCTTCAGTCTTGTTCTCCATTCTAAATAACGTTGCCTGCGTTTCTCCATGATCATTGTTTAACAAGACACTTGATAAAAAACATAATACGTGAATATGATATTGTTGGTTGCATCTTTGCCCAGGGAAGAATATGATTACTTCGACACAGGTTCTACCCGAGTGATCTTCCATAAGACAGAAGAATCTCCCTCATCAGTCTAGAATCGCGGCGGAATGGGTAATCGAGAATCTTCAGGATTCCTCGATTCGTTCCGAGTGACTGAGTCTTGCTGACATTAGGAGACCGTAGAAGGCTTTCGACCACGGCGCTCCGCTAATTATTGATTGATTCTCAAAGTCGGACAGTGCAGATTCCACGAGTGACTCTCGAGGACGGGAGACGAAACGCAGCGGACAGGAGGTATTCAAGGAAGAGTTCAGTGGGTAGGTAGGCACATCGGTTTAGCGAGACGAGACGGAAGTCCCGATAATCCGTCCTGAGAGCGTTCCGGTTAGCTTCGATCGGGACTGACGTTACCGCATCCGTCGCGCGAGTTTCCAACCCAAGAGACATAATGCCACTTTAATATCTTATGGGAAACCCGCGACGCGGTATGTAATTTCATGTCATGCTGACACGAACTAACTTTGGATACCTTCAGTAGGGACTGTCTTCTCAAACGTAATTTAAATCCAGTTTCGATAATAACTGGGCGAATCTTACTTAGTACGTGGGGGATCACGTCGTGACTGAGGCAAAAGCGATACATGTCTGAAGAAGATCACTGTTTCTATAGAATACGACATTAAGAAAAAGAAAAGAAACTACCAGAAAAATTTCAAAAAACAAGGAAAATTAGAAGGTCCCTACCATGCAAGACAAAGAACAATCAGAAGTGTCGCAGGAAAAGACTGTCTAATGGGGTTGTAAGGAAATATACGTGAATAAAATAATAAAAGGAGGATAATACTGAAAGGAGACTTGCCACAAGGAGAAATGCAAATAAAACGCTAAAATTATTAATAAAATAAAATCTATTTAAAAAAAGAATACAAAGGAAGAGACCAGAAGATGATGGTGAGATTTAGATTCAGAAGAAAAGATGAGTAGAAACTGGAAGAAAGTAAAGTGTCCTTAACGAAAATTTTAACAGTTATAAAAACAACGAATGTATGATAATTTCTTGCTTACAATTTTTTATAAGTCACTTTCGTCTTATAGATTATAATACTATGTCATGGACTCATCCATAAGATACAGAAAAATTTTCTGATGTATTTATTTTATATGTTTATTATCGTAAAATTGAAAAAAAATAAGCCAATGCGTAGTAATTGGGATATTTATCTTACGGCATTGATGTGCGAGCATTTAAATTATCGAAAATACGAATTTTTCAGAGATTTATTTATATATTATTAAGGCTATTCAGCGAACCATGGATATCCGGAGGATATTTATCATTTCTGAATTACGCTGAAGTCGCGTTTGTTTTCATGATTAAAGTGTCGAAGTTATTTATCCGTTCGTCAAATCCGGACATCGTTAATACTATAATACGATAATTAATGCCAAAGATGATTACTAATTTCCCATGAAAATTGCCTATGAATTATTATTGACCAATTAAAAATATCAGCAGATTATTATTATTATTTATTAATGATTTATTATCCTCTTTAGTACCTTCTAACAGAAATTAACAGTATCTATATTTTGATTTAGAGTGGTAAAAAATTTCAGAATTTCACGATTTGCTGTTAATTACATAAAAAAATTACTCAAAAAGTAAATCACTTTCCAAGTGAACTAGGATGAAGAGTAAATCGTTTCTATGGAAATGTAATATCTAATACAGGGAGGAAGGTAGGTAGGAACTTAGGAACGTAGGTAAATATTGAATGGACATCCGGTACAACTATCACCAATAACGTTTGATGTCCGCTCAAACAGTGTCGTCATATAATCTCTGTACACTTGCCCATTACACGTTTATGCATGTGCATACACCACACCATCCACACACATACACACACAACATATTAATGGATCCAAATATTGAGACAGCCCATGCTTCAATCAATCGATGTAAACGTGAATGATTATATCCGAAAGAAACGATCACAGACTGGATTGGAATCTATATTTGTTTAACTTCTGAATGTTACAGTACTCGTTATTAATTGCAGAAGAGGAGAAATAAAATCTTAAAATATTCAATAATAAATTTCACGACAACCATAAATATTAAATAATAAATTTCACGACAATATTTTTCTTGTTATCTTTAATTGTCTGGAGCCGATACAGAGCAGAAGATAATGTAAGCGTTTCGTTTCGAAGCATTACTGAAGCTGAATTGAAATCAAATCGAGAGAATGAAAAGTATTTGACACAGCCGGGTGGTTGCGAATAGAAGTCAGCAGGGTGAATTGAATGAAGAGGGCCTACGGTATCGGTTATTAAGAAACTCACGGGATCTTTTGGAATATCAAATATCATGAGTCGCAGACCGATGATACGCGTATGACACATGGAAGAAAGATATACTCTTGTTAACAGCACGATATCGAAGGCTGTGGCTCCGCCACCTTGCGAAACCCGGATTTTCCTCGACAATGAATAAGGATTATCGAGAGATGTAATGGAAACGTATACGAAGAGGCCGCTTGAATATCTGGAGGAGTACAATAGCTCTCAGTAAAAGGAAACTGGTATTCCCTATGGATCACTTTTTTTCACGTTAAAAATCGAGAATAAGAGTATCAGTTCTTGTAGAAATCACAACATTGTTCACATCTGGAATATTAGAATAATTGTCATATTACTGTATATATTATTATTAAGTGAATCCAAATTGGATAATTAAATAGCAGAATGTAAATACTTATTCGTTTATTTTAATAAGTATATGCGGTACATAATTATCTCTGTTGTGTATAATAAAATTATACCATTTTCCGGATATCCTTTTTAAATTATAGGTAAACATATCCGGGCACATGCTGTATAATGACTGAACCAAGTATAAACAGAGCATTTTTTCGTTGGTCAGAATAAGCCCGAGAAAATTCATCGGTCAGACAAAAGACGGAGGAGAAAAAAGGACGGAGCATCCGGCCGCAGGTTCCGCTGTTTTCCAAGTGCAAATTTGCGAAGAGACTGGATGGACGAACAGGCACAAGTATAACGAAGAAAAATTAAACAATAAATTGCAAGAACTTCGAGTTCGACAGAGACTTGATGAAAAAAACGCAGGGCAAATGGAAAAAAGAAGAAAGGAAGAGGGCAAATAAAAGAAACTAGGATCGTCCGCGAGGAGGGAAATAGAACCAGAGATGAAAAGATAATGGGAAAGTTGGTAGAACTGTGACGAGAGAGAGAGAGAGAAGCTAGATCAGGCCGTTTATAATTAACGTTAGTTTATTCATGCCGTTATGACAGTGCTCGGGACTCCATAAACTCGACAGCGATTGTTTAATGAGAAATTGCGACGAAATCGCTTCCCTCCTGTATGGAAAACCGTTCTACATTCGCCGTTGGTTTCTGTTGGTCTGTGTTATAAATGAACGCAATTTATAGTAAATATATTGAAAGCATGTAACGGTACGAGAACACGTCTAATGGTCACGACGCATGCTGAAGGAGTGACATGGCGTCACAATGACAACGAAGAATTGGATATGAACATAGTTTTCAGAGGAGATGGAGCAAAATAAATTTCTAGGCGGCTTCGACTTCCCACTTATATTGTAGTTAATATATTGTATGTATATATTCATATTGATTAGCTGGATTTTCATCACACTTTAACAGTTTCATGATTTGTTACTTTCTAATCTGCATTTATTTTTAATTCTCCCATTACAATAGCTATATTTCGTAAGTACTATTTTTTACAACAGTTGCAAGCGCAATAATAAATAGTTTTATGGTTCGTTATATTAACAGAAAAAATTATTAATACTTTATTTGTGGAAGGTAAAAATTGCAGAGATTATAATTAATTTTTAATTTATTACATTTATCAATTCCCATATGTTGTGTTGCTAGAGAAGTAGTTTATTCAATCGTTGAAGAGTAGCCCGTTCAAAACAGTTTCAAATCTACTTCGCGTAGGCTTGAAATTGTTAATCTGTTAAATGCTCAATAAATCGCATTACCGCGTGTCATCGTGAAGCGAGATCGTTCGAGGGTGATTAATGACGGCGTTAATTCCACGCGAATGAAAGAACAAACTTGACGGTAATTCGAAACTCGTGACAAACCAAGATCGTGGAGTCGAGAAATCGAATTTCCGACTATAGTTGAGATAGTCGCTCTTCGAGTTAATGTAATATAACGGTGAGACGACATGTAAACCTCAAATATCGATAAATTGATGTGTATTAACCAGTTAACTGTGTCGATCATTTTGCAAAGTGCGCCCCAGTGTGTGTCGCGATAATCAAGCGATGACGGATATAATCGTCAAACACAGAGTAAGTGGCGCTGTTGAAGTATTGGGTCAAAAAGACGACTTTATTTTAGAAAATGAATGAATTTATTCACGGATATAGCCGTCATAACACAAAATTCTGCCATTCTTCCATGACGGATATAGTCGTCAAACACACTTAACTGGTTAAGAAGAAACCATATTATTGATATGAACATATAGGGTGAATCTCCTAACATGACGACCTCAAATAACTCATAAGGTGTTCGTCGTACGAAAAAATATTTCATACAAAAGTTTCAATGTTTGAGAGAGCCGCCATACTGGCACACTTTATTTTTTTACTGGTGGAGGCGCTGCAGCTACGCTAAGGTCACCGCCAATTTTTTAAATGGATCGGTATATTTTTGCTTCCCTATCATGATAGAGAATCTTAAAACGAATTCAACGACCTATACCACAAAGACATTGAAGATCATATAAAGCAGAAAAAGACGATAATACTTACGGTTTTTGTAATAGATTACAGTGTTTTAATCGTA
>NW_017177502.1:0-797 GCF_001652005.2 Ceratina calcarata
AAAGTGAACATTTCACGCTTCGACAACAATTTCGAACGGCGTACAATTACAAGGCTCTAAGATTGAATTAGAAACGGCTGACGGCTTGGGCAACAACGTTGCGTTAAAGGCACTGCTGCAGTTCGTCATCCTCGAGGCCGGCCTGGTGCGGTAAGTTACATCGCGCCCTATAGGGTCAGGTTTCGAAGCTCGTTGCTACGAGCTTCCACCAGTTACGCGGTGTGGAGAGACGAACGTTGAGCGTGATTCTGCTNCCATACAACGATAAGTAGACAAGGAGAAATAAAAAGAGAAAGACCCTCGGTTCCTCGTATTCGTCCTCCAGTACACCATTCCTCTTCATTTGTTTATATTACAAATGCTGTTGTACGAATGCACAAGGTATTAAAGCATAGCCAATAATATTAAGAAATTTAATCACAATAGCAACTAACTTGAATTAATTAACTCTGTCGCTTCACCTCCCGTATTATTTATCATTATGCAAATCCTGTCGTACACAATTATTCCATTCATATCATAAAACCGCTTGATTACTGTCGAAATACAGAATTACCCATTCCAATAGACAATAATTACTACATGTATTCTACCGTTAACTATCACACATGTTCCACAAAAAATTTCCACATTCTTACCTTGTCAATAGTCAGATTCTTTATTTTACAAAAACGGTATCCTTCTCTTTCTTATGTTATGATTTGCGCCATCCTTCCCATCTACCTGCTGTCGACCCTTGGTCCTATCCCTTTCCATCCCTTTCCAACTTCAGTATAATACTCTTCATACATTTATAT
>NW_017177503.1:0-796 GCF_001652005.2 Ceratina calcarata
TATTAAATATCCCATTAATGAAACACACGTGCAAAATATTAAATACTTTGCGAGACTTAAATTGTTTCGATGTTGTTATTGATTATTGGTATTTTACATGTGTGCAACTCATTTAAATAGATGAAACTAATTAATTTTCGTTGCATCAAGAATCGTCACTTCACCACAAACTAAAACTTTTGCCAGAGACGGTACAATCAATTTCAAGATATTACAACGTGATTTATGAAAATTACAACGAATTGTCTAATCAGATTGCCGCGAGTGCAACGACGTATGTAAATGACGAGAAGGAGGAATTGTAGCGCGTGGCGTACAACTTGAGGGAATCTTGGGATGTAATTTCATTAGACAAACGTCCGACAAACCGCGTCAAAGGGATAGGGGTTAACCCGAATTCTGGGATTAGAAAATGCGGTCAGTTCCCGCGTAATCGAGTAGAATTCGATTGAAACTCGGTACAAGTTACTGTCGGCTCGCAGCCGTTAAATCCACGCAGAACGCGACCGCTTGGACCGAACGGCGGCGATCCGATAAATCACGGAAAATCAGTGCGAAACTTTCACTTTATTCGAACACGAGTTTGCGTGCCGATGCGGCGATACGCGTCCACTAGTTTAATCGATGTCTATTTAAATTGGAACATCGGCCTTAACTTCTGGTCAACTGGTTTTCGAATACCTGGAATTTCGCTAATATCACCTCTTAATTATCGTATGACAGTTAAATTCTAATATTGGAAAAATTGGAAAGAATATATAAAAGAATTTTAGGCAAAAATTTCATTAGCTTAAAC
>NW_017177504.1:0-796 GCF_001652005.2 Ceratina calcarata
AGTTCGATCCTGATCCAAGGATAATAGATGTAATTGGTCAGAACATTTTTAAACTTGGCCCGAATTAAATCAGCCTTTGGAAAATAGGTCAGATTCTCTAAAGTAATCCTAAAAACGTCATCTCAATCAGAGAATTATGCAACCATCGAGCATGCAATTTTGTCAGCTTGGACGTCATTAATTAATATTTAAATGTTAGGACGAATGTAGGCTAATACTTCTACAGATCAGAAACACTTGACTCTCTAGTCAAATTAGAAAGGTCTCTCATCTCTCGCGCTCTCTCTTGTGGTTGAAATGTACACACGCATACGGAGCAGAGAGACGCAAATCAATGGACTGGGGATCAACGTTCGAGGTTGTCAATGGCTCTGCCAGTTGTCTCTTGCCGGAGGTGTCAAGGACCCCACGAGTGATTCTAAAATTGTGCTCGACGGTGCTCAAAGAGAAGGGCGCGTGTCGAGAGCCGGTCAAGTTGAAGGCTGAGTCTCCTCGCCCTTCTTACGAGCTCGTCGAGACCAACGATTCTTCGGCCCTTCTGTCGAGGCCCTTCGGTAACACGGAACTGAGAGTCAAGGTCAACGAGGGAGCTCATTTCTTTTATTCGTATTCACTTTTGTCGAAGGAACATTCTTTCGTTGGTACGAATCTTCAGGTTGTTCAGATTGTAAGTTAAAATTCATCTCTTTGGAATTTTGCAAATAATAATAAATAAACTATTTGTAATGCCGATGTTGAAAATGGAATATAAATAGGAATTTCGTTTATATTTTAAATATCATAACATGCATTTCTC
>NW_017177505.1:0-797 GCF_001652005.2 Ceratina calcarata
AATCTCCCGTGATTTAGATCGCGAGCGTGTAGGATTTTTGGAACGCTCGGTATTTTGGCCACGAACGTTAAGTTTGCGAATTTCCGCAGTCAACTCGGTTAATTTTTGTAAAATTTGCAGGTGAGTTGAATCTGGGTTCACATCGACTGTACCAGAGCCGGTCGAACGCAAAGCGGCAATATTTGACGAATTACTGGCTTTATTTTCGATTATCGAAAGTTGTTCCTCAATACGCATCATAGTGTCCGCAAGAGACGAGCCAAGGCCGGATTCCGGTTTAGGAACCCCGCCCTGACTATGCACGGCAGCTATGGTGGTTGAATTAATGACTAGACCTTCGGAAACGACGTCCGCGGTTTCTGCCAACTCGTCAAGGTTCGCAGATTTAAGGGGTAACAAGACTGCACGAACTTGTGCGGGAAGTTTTTCTAAAAACATGGACTTAAGTAATTCGTCCTCACACGAACCACCGCTCAACTCGCGTATGTGCCGTAACATCATTGACGGTTTAGAGAAATGCGGAAAGTCCCTGTTTAACAATTCGCGGACCNAAGCATCATACTCCGCACGCGACTCCGGGTCACGAATATTTGCGGCATTTAGAATTGCTTCCATCTGGATGAACCATGTGAGTGGATCGGACAATATAAACGGTGGCAATTTCGGTGAAAAACGCGGCATGTTCGGACTTGCGTTAGAACTACTGGACATGTTTCGTGGATTGTACGCACGATTGTCGGACGAGCCAGCGCGTATCTCAGCCAACTCGCTTTTTAACTGCGCGATCATGTCGGTTA
>NW_017177506.1:0-797 GCF_001652005.2 Ceratina calcarata
GGGTGCCGATGTCAATTTGAAAACTCGGCGGGACGAGACACCGCTTCAGTCTGCAATGCGACGAGGACTAGAAGAAGTTTGCAAGTTGCTAATCGAGAGAGGAGCTGACGTGAATGCCAAAAACAATAGTGGAGAAACTGCACTGCACCTAGCCATTGAGGAGGAACTCATAGATATCGTGCAAATCCTCGTAGAACATGGTGCCGATGTCAAATTGAAAATTTGGTGGGGCGAGACACCTCTTCATTTCGCTGCGCGAGTAGGACTAGAAGAGACTTGCAGGTTGCTACTCGAAAGAGGAGCTGACGTGGATGCCCAAAACGAAAATGGTCAAACGGCACTGCACCTAGCCATTCGGGAGGGACACAAAGATATCGTACAAATCCTCGTAGAACTGGGTGCCGATGTCAATTCGAAAACTCGATGGGACGAGACACCGCTTCAGTCTGCAGTGCAAGGAGGACGGGCAGAAATTTGCGAGTTGCTAATCGAGAGAGGAGCTGACGTAAATGACAAAAATGTAAGTGGATGCACAGCTTTACATTTTGCCGCTGAGCGTGGCGAAATACGTATCATGGNTGGATCCGACGTTAACATTATTAACAAGGACCATCAAACAGCGTTAAACTTATACTGTTTTGTGTATAGTCTTATGGATTGCTTCGAGTTTTCCAGTATCCAGCAGTTGCTAATTAAAATGCCGATTGCTAATTTGGACGTGAATAACGGAAATGTGGAGAACTTTAATATCACTACGAATATGAACGAGCAATCTCTAAAATTTCAGAAAAAATGTA
>NW_017177507.1:0-795 GCF_001652005.2 Ceratina calcarata
AGCCTCATCGTGTGCGTCGGAACGCCGACGACAAACGAGATCGCGTACTCCGCAACAGTCAAGACGCGAATCAAATTCGGAAAGTCGTGCACGTGGGAGGAATTCGCGGGACAGATCGCGCAGTCCGCGCGGTGATAACCGACTCGATCGCGTTGAGCGTATTTTAGAAACATTGAGTACGCATAGTACGAATTCGCGTGCAAGATCCCCCAACATACGCACGACCGGGAGATGAACTCTTAATCCCAGTCTTTGATCCCTCTAAGGAGGATATTTCAATTGAGAATTGGGTTCGACGGGTGGACGAGCTGTCATCGCGATTTACATGGGACGATCGCTGCGTAATGCGACTAATCGCGACGCGATTACGAGGCCACGCGCGACAGTGGTACGATACGCGTATGCGAGCGGTGACCACGTGGAGTGAAACAAAGGTCCTCCTCGTGGCACAGTTCCGTCGGACGATGCCTTTCTCCCGATTATTGCGTGAGGCTGATTTATACGAAGCAAAGCCTGGTCAATCGCTTGGGGACTATTGTTTCCAAAAAATGAATTTAATACGGCGATTGGATTTGCACCTTACGGACGACCGGGTGATTGACATGGTAGCTTTCGGGATACCAGACGAGAATATCGCACGTGCAATCCGATCGGCGCGATACACAGACACCAACGAGCTGTATGCGTCAATGTGCACGATGGGGAACATGCCCGGGAAAGAGGATAAAAGGAAGCCAGAGCGACGGAATCAACTGGCTGCACCGTCGACATCGACATCGTCATCGTCATCGTCAA
>NW_017177508.1:0-796 GCF_001652005.2 Ceratina calcarata
CCTGGGGCACACCCCAAGACACTCTTTAACACGTACCCCCCCTTCAGGTACTAAGAGTCTGAAAATCAATGATCCTCCCATAAGAACTTTACCAATCTCCACTTCTTCCACAAAACGGAAACGAAACACCGCCAATATGAATTCCGATAAAGAAAGATTAAACTCATCTAAATTATCCCAAAATAGCAGCCGAGGTAAGAAAAAAGCCCACAAAAAATATGATTCTGACTCCGATGACCCTGTCTCCGAACTTTCAGATATCGACAGAGATAGCAATGCCTCAGTCTGCGATGAAGAACCCTTACCAAATCTCGCCTACACCCTTTTAATGCGTTAAAGAAGTGGAAATAGTACGTACAACCTCCTCTAACTTAAACGGAGGGTACATGAAAAAACTGAAAATAGCTGAGGATAATATCAAGAAAGTATGTTCTGAANACTGAGCTAGTAAGTAAATTAGAAAAACGCCTGCAACTGGTTGAATCCCAGCTTTCCAACCAACAAGATAAGGAGATTTCCCATCATAATCCCGACGCTACTACAACTCAAAAAGACCTTCCCATAGACACAATTCTAAATTCTATAGATGCAAACATAGAAACCAAACTAACAAATTTCAGAAAAGAGATCATTAATCTCCTACATGACATTCCAAAACACTCTAATACCGAATCAAATCCCCCAGGCTTATCCACGCGTCCGGCTCAAACCAGGCCTCAAGATCCTTCTTCCAACGTTTCTCCTATCCCTAAGACGTCCACGTCTCAGCCCTTCCACACTCCAGAGAGTTGGGCAA
>NW_017177509.1:0-795 GCF_001652005.2 Ceratina calcarata
TTTCTAAGGTACATAAACTTTTGAGATTGACTGTATAGCCAATACATCCTTAATTGAACATTGATTTCCATCCATTTTCTGCACACAACGATTCCAATTAATGATTATCCGTTTCATTGATGATACCAAGAATCGTTATCAGCATTTCATGTGCTAATGGCGCGTGGTAATCAATGCCATTCAGACAATCTGATTAATTTGCTATATTGAAAGCGATTCGCGAATCATTTACATTTCCCGATACGCAATTTCACGATTAAACCTTGAGAAATGTATGTCACAGATGGTTCTTAAAAAAAATCCTTTGATTACAAACAGAAATAAATGTAAAATTTATTTAAAAAGAGAATATGTGCTATATGTATATTTATTTTGAATTATTTAACCATCCGTCTGACTTTTATGCATTATAATAAAATTTCGTAACGTATCTACAAAATGTATACATATGTACACATTTCAATGTATTGAGAGTTATTCAATAGTGGATAATCAGAACATGCGTGCATAGCAAATGAATTTACCAAACGGTTGATCAGTCTAATGTAAAATTCACGGTAGCTGCGAGGGTAATTATGTATGCATAGAAATCGGTATAAAAGGGAATGGATTCGGGAATGGTTCATAGTCGCATCGATTCGAACGATTCTCGAGTTATTGCACAATGGCCCGTCTCGCACTGACTCTCTTCTTCGCCGGCATTGTCCTCTGCCGTAAGTAAAACAAAAAAGCAATCGAATTTGCGTTCAATATTTCGCATTTATGTACAATTTAATTTATCTATGTAATTCCTTT
>NW_017177510.1:0-795 GCF_001652005.2 Ceratina calcarata
ATTACAAACCTTATTTTTTTAATATCAATACGATGGCTATAGAAACTGGCGCATCCTTGCTTGCTGTGATTTCTATAGATTTATGTAAGAGGACAAGCGTATGAAGAATAAATTTTCTGAAATGAAATTATACTTTACCCAACGTTCGACGACAGTCAATTTATTCATTACTTTTTAATTACAACGTTAGACTCGACTGGGTCGACAGCTCGGAGACGGTTGGACGGTCCTGCCGAAAGACTCCAGAGCATTGGCTGTTTCGCGGGCGTGGGAGCTCCGCAGGGGTTCAGTTACTTCGCACGGGTAATACAACTGCGCTGGGGGTGAGCGTAAGAACGAGGAACGGTTAGTACACGCTCGCGAAGGGGTAGGAGCAATAGCCGGTTGGCGCAAGTGCGGCGGGGGTATCGTGGCCTGGCGGAGCCCAGTCGAGTCCCGTGAGTCCGGGCAGGCACAGCTATTAAGGTGGTACGTGGTGGTGGTGTAGGCGTCGTCCGGGACTGAGATTTCGAGCCGCCATCGAGAGAAGGCATCGCCACCGGTTGTGTCCGTGCGTTTACGTGTTGCCCTGGATAATTCCGCGTGGTACGCATCAAAAACCCTGCTTGATTCGCCCTCGGTCCCATTTATTCGGCCACACGGCTCGATAGAGCGTTCTTATCCCGTTGTACCGCGTGCTATAAACCTGTATATGTGAGTTGTGCGTGTGGAAAGAAAGGTTAGAATGATGGGACGAGCGAATCTGGAGAAATACGTCGAGGACGAGTGATAACCGAAGGTGAGAGGGAGAGAGAG